>NW_021856569.1:0-1018 GCF_006229205.1 Suricata suricatta
TTCCTCATAGATGCCATACTGTCTCCTTTCATACGATCTCTGCTTCTGCTCAGCCCACTGAATACAACTTTACTTCCTCTCCACTTACTCATTCTCCACTTGTCATTTTTTTCATGGAACCCTGACTTCTGTGATATCAAACCCTCTTATTAGGTATTCCCACAGTATTGTATATTTCTTTTTTTTTCCCATAATATTTTATTGTCAAATTGTTTTCCATACAACACCCAGTGCTCTTCCCCTCAAGTGCCCTCTACCATCACCACCACCTGTCTTGCATCACCACCACCTGTATTGCTTACTTTTAGTATGCATGAAAGTTACAATTTTATATTTATTTGAGACGTTTGATTCATCTCTCTCTTCCATGCTAGATCATAAACTGCACATATGTGGGAACTTGATAGACTTACCATTACTCTGAGCCTAAAATCTTACAACAAAATTCTTAACAAGGTCTATAAGGCCTTTTGATCTCACCTCATGACTATGTCTTCCATCTCATCTTTATGTCATGTAATTCAGCTGAAGTTTTGAAACATTTATAGGTCATCTTTCAACCCACGCTCTGCTCTGTTGCATTGCCTTGCCTTGCCCATTTCTGCAGAGCTATGCAAACGAGGAGTAATATCCATTTCTATTTCCTCAAATCCAATTTTCAGCTCATTTCCCTTCAAACAGTTTTCTATCTCCCAACTCCATGGTAACCTCCAGTGGCTTTTAAGATGCCAATTGCATTGATTTCATTAATTTTTAGGATCAAGATGCTAAAGCATGGATCCTGTCAATTTCCTCAGCTTAGTTGTCCTCTCAGTAGCATCAGCACTGTGACCACTGAATTCTCAGAAAATTTCTTCTTTGTTTTCATGATTACCATTTTCTGTTGTCTTGCCTTTTAATTCAGTCACCAGCACTTATCTATGTCTTTTGATTCCTCCTTTTTTTGTGTGTGACTTATAAATAGCACTACTCCAGAGCTTGGTCTGAGATCCTTTATTCCTGACTCTTTACATTTTTT
>NW_021856570.1:0-1018 GCF_006229205.1 Suricata suricatta
AAATGCCTACAAATCAATTTTTGTAAAAGAATGAACCCAGCTTGTAAAAATGTGTGACAAGTGCCTTGGTGGCTCAGTTAAACATCTGCCTTCAGCCCAATTCATGATCGCATGGTTTGTGAGTGCTGCAGCTTAGAGGCTGGAGCCTGCTTCAGATTCTGTGCCCCTCTCTCTCTCTGCCCCTCCCCACCTTGCGCTCTCTCTCTCTCGCTCTTGCTCTCTCCCTGTCCCTCCCTCTCCCTCTCTCCCCCCTCTCAAAAATAAACACTAAAAAAACCTTTTTTTAATAAAATACAAATGGGTGTAAATTTTGAACATTCACAAAAGGTGATATCCAAATGGCCATGTAACAAGGGGAGACCCCTTTGTTTTTTCATTTTCTCCTTACTTTTAATAAGAAAATATGTATGTCATGTACATATTCAGCTACTTTTTACTACTGCCATTCTAAAAGAGTATGCCTAGAAAACATCAATAATATGTGTAATTACATGAAAACATGATGTCCTTTAAATATTATTGTTTTCGGTTATGATATTTTGATGCCATGGACATATAAACATGCAGAATCTAAAGCATGCAACAGCAGGAACCACCAGATGGCTTCACACATACTTATAACCCTAAAAAAATTAGCTTTTCCATTACCATGAAATGTGAGCAAACAGATTTCCTCTGCCGCCTGCTTCTCTCCTTCCCCCACCAGCACTCTCTCTCCTTCCCTTCCCACCTCTCTGTCTCTCTCTTTCTCACACATACACTGGCGCACACACACGCACACACACAGTCCAGTCTTTGAGCTGCAGACATCTCCTCCCTGACCCAGACCACATCAGGCTCACTGTTGCTGGTCACAGGTGTCCTCTTTAGGGAAACAACAAAGAGACATGTAAGGGGCAGGAATAGATGAAGCGCAGACGTCTGTTGTATTCTCTGCTTGGAAATTTTTTAAAGCTAAAGATGTAATTTTTTTTAGATAAATGAAATAACTTGAACTTGACCAAGTTAAAACATTCTG
>NW_021856571.1:0-1018 GCF_006229205.1 Suricata suricatta
ATACTCATGTTCTTTAGTGATTCTTTGTTTCCACACCATTATGTCTAAATGGCCCATTTTTGTCATATAACTTCTACAGAGACATACATTTCATCATCTTCAGACAACTACTGAATCACACATCCTCCCATCCTCTACTTTGCACACCACACTTAAAGAAATAGGCGTCTGAATTCACACATCGTTGGCGAGAGTCTACACGGGTATATTCTTTTCGGGGTATAATTTAACAGTCCTTTTTGAAGGACTAACAATCTCACTTCGCAGAATCCACCCCACAGCAACACTCCAAACACCGAAAGATAAGCTCTGTATGCTAAGCTATTACTGTCTGTAACAAAGGAGAACCAAACAACGTTAAAAGCACACTAGTTACATGCAGAATATCTTGCTGCCATTTAAAAAATGAAATGCATCTATAGAGAGTGGCCCTAAAAAGTATCCGCAACATTCGTAAGGCAAGACGTAGAATAATCTATTTTACGGTCTGCACGTGCTATAGATACACGGTAGCTAGACAGACACATATACCGGGCAGCAGGCAGTGGGCTTAAGGTGCGTGGAGGAAACCACGGTGTTAACCTTGTAAGTTGATTGCTTGTACAACCAGGTATAGTGTTTTTATAGCTTCAGAAAGCAGAGTAGACCCAGAGGAGAAACAGCGCGTTTGCACCAGCTCGCTCTGCTCTCACAGCGAAGGCAGCAGGTGGAGGAGCGAGCAGGCCGGCTCCACGGGCTGGGCGATTTCTCGGGGAACCCAAGTGAGGACTCAGAAACCACTAAGGCGGAGCCGAGGCGTGAACGCGGGAGCGGCGGGGCGCGGGGACGCGGGGGACACACACACACACTGGGCACCGGGTGTGCGGGGACGAGGGCGGAGGGTCGGGGAGCAAAGGCGAAGGGGCGGGCCGGGACTCCGCCCCAATCCAGCGGCCCGCTCGGGCCGGAGGGGGGCGCAGACCTGCCGGCCGCTAAGGGTTAGCCCGGGGCACCCGGGGCGCCCGCGGCGGCTGGCGAA
>NW_021856572.1:0-1018 GCF_006229205.1 Suricata suricatta
AGAAAATGTATGAGACAGAGATCTTTGTCAAGTTATAGAACTCATTTAGGAAAGTTGCTTTATTAGTTTTCAGTACATTACTAACAGTAACCAAATAAATAAATAAACCCCTGCTGAAATAAAAGCAGATGATGCAGGGACCAATGAGGAGAGTGTGTCATGAACCAAGGATTATAAATTATCCAATAAAGTATATCTGAACTTAAAAAAATGTAAACCATAAGAGACTCTTATACAGAGAACAAGATGAGGGTTGCTGGAGGGAAAGAAGTGGGGAGATGAGGTAAATGGGTCATTAGGAGGCCACTTGCTGGGATGAACACTGGGTGTCATATGTGAGAGACGAATCACTGGGTTCTACTTCTGAAGACAAGTCTGAACTATATGTTAACTAACTTGAATGTAAATTTTAAAAAAATAAAACTGAAACTACAGTTCTTTCACAGTAATTTAAGTTCCTGATTTTAATTAAAGACCATATAACCACACATTACTATTTTGACTTAGAGGAAAAGAAGTCCTAAGTCATAATTTTCAAACAGGCTTTTCATATACTATTTTTTTTCAAAAAATCTTTTACTCTTAACCCAACTCCCATATGTGTCTGGGAGATCCTTCTCTTTGGAAGTCAAACCCTTCCCAATGTATAAGAAGCCCTCAGGCATAGTTATCTATTAATACAGAGAGAGTTCAAAAGATAGGTAAAAGACTAATATCTTGAAAGAAAAATGGGCAAGAAACATAAGTAAGCACATCATAGCATAAGAAACATGACTATCACACAAGGAAAAAAATGTTAACTATATGTGGTGATAGATATTAACTAGACTTACTGTGGTGATCATTTCACAATATATACAAATATTGAATCAAATGTGGTACATTTGAAACTAATATAATTTTACATGTCGATTATACCTCAATAAAAATATATTATCAAATAAACATAATGAAAAATATACACTCTCATTCATAATTGTTTTAAAAATAAATAAAAGCAACAATAAGATTTAATTGT
>NW_021856573.1:0-1018 GCF_006229205.1 Suricata suricatta
CTCTATGTATAATTTTTTATTGAGTGCTCCAGTCTGATATTCATTACCTACCACAGTTTAATGATGTCCAAATTTCACAAATTTTAGTGAAGAAGAGACACTTTATCTCTTGTTAAGCCTTTTTACTCTCCCACTTCTTTAACAATTTTTTACATATATACTTAATAAACTGTGGGAGTCAGATAAATGTGTGATTTTGGCAATTGTAACAGACCATTTCTAAAACTCAAAAAACCAAGAAATATCTTTTATATTTACTTATGCTTTTCCCTGTTTGTTGTTCTTACTTTTATCATTTCTTTCTCATCTAAAGACACTTATTTAACTATCCTTTAAGGAAGGTGCTGTTGACAAATTCTGTTTTTTCTTCATCTGAAATGTCCTGATTTCCCCTTCATTTCTGAAAGATATTTTCTCAGGATGTTGAGTTCTGGTTTGACAGTTTTTTTCAGCACTTGAAAAGTGTTGTGCTCCTCCCTTCTGGATTCCATGATTTCTGATGAGAAATATGCTGTTATTTGAGCTGCTATTGCTGTATAGGTGAGGTGCCCCTTCCCTTTGACTGTTTTCATGATTACTATTTGTCTTTAGTTTTCAGGAGTTTGATTCTGGCGTGTCTTGGTGTTTTGACCATAGGGAAATGCCTTTTAGCTGAGAATGGCTGAGAGGTTGGGTGTCACAGGTGGGCAATCCTATACAAGAGGGGTCCACCCCTTGTTGGCCATTTCTTGGGGAGGTGCATGCTTTGCACTGCAGTGCACTGACTATGCAGAGTACTGCCGTGGTCTCCCACCCTAACGTATAATTTCCCAAGGAAGCAACCAGAGTCCCCGTGAACATTTGGGCTCACTAATCAGAGCTGGTATGAGGGCCACAGATATATTTTCTATCTACTAACATCCCACCAAAGGGGAGTTCCCCTTAATGGGTGTTGGACCTCAAGTGTGTTTACCAACTCTAAGCATGGACCCAGCTGCTAACTGTAAGGGTTAAAATTTACTAAAGTCCATCACATTAA
>NW_021856574.1:0-1018 GCF_006229205.1 Suricata suricatta
TGAAAAGAGAAAGAACAATGTGATAATTCATCGTAAGATTAGTTATATTTTATAAATACTTTGAGATTGCCTGTGACTATCCTAATTTGCTCATATTTTATTTTCTATTTAGAAAAATAGGTTAATTACTATTTAACCTATGTAGAACTAGATGACTTAGCACAAATAATGTAGATTATTATCTGGGCATAATTTTTTAAAGTCTTCAGGAAAAAAAATCTTACAAGATTTTCAAATTTGAAAATAATCAGGAAATATTAAAATGTGTAAAATTGTGTGTCTCTTGGTCTAAATACTGCTATCAATTTATAACATTTAATTTCTAGATTTAATTATAGCTAATGTCCTCATTGAGGACAATTCTTTGTTTAAAAGTTTAAAAACCAGTTACTCTTTAGAATAAGCTTACTCTTCCTTGAAATCTAATAAAGTGAGCTCTTTTAGGAAGAAACCCTAGTGTCAAACATTATTTTTTGTATATGTGAGGTTTTTGTCCTTTGCATAAATTATTCAAATTTGCCTTTCTCTTAACCCTTTTGACTTAACATGAAAATTGTACTTGGTAGTAAGCAAATGAATGAATAGTCTTGCATTTCAGTCCTTTGTATTGTTCAAGAAACACACTGTGATTTAGTATGCTAGAAAGATTCCTTTCAACTTCACAGGCAGATGAAAATCTATGCTACATGGGATTTCTTCCAGAAAGTTCCATTTGCAAAAGTCTTCTTCTTCTTACATGTGTATAAAATATAACTGTGAAGAATAATGTTTGAAGGACTGCTTGAATCTGATACACTATTATGTTTTCTGTCAGTCAAAGACTACCTCTGAAGTGTATTACAAGTAATAAAGTAATTTTTTAAAGCATACATATTCAAAAGAAAGAGAGAAAGAAAGGAAAAAACGGAAAGAAAGAAAGAAAGAAAGAAAGAAAGAAAGAAAGAAAGAAAGAAAGAAAGAAAGAAAAAAGGGGGAAAGGAAGGAAGAAAGAGAAAAGTGGGCCAAATGGGTGGCTCAG
>NW_021856575.1:0-1018 GCF_006229205.1 Suricata suricatta
AGAAAATGTATGAGACAGAGATCTTTGTCAAGTTATAGAACTCATTTAGGAAAGTTGCTTTATTAGTTTTCAGTACATTACTAACAGTAACCAAATAAATAAATAAACCCCTGCTGAAATAAAAGCAGACGATGCAGGGACCAATGAGGAGAGTGTGTCATGAACCAAGGATTATAAATTATCCAATAAAGTATATCTGAACTTAAAAAAATGTAAACCATAAGAGACTCTTATACAGAGAACAAGATGAGGGTTGCTGGAGGGAAAGAAGTGGGGAGATGAGGTAAATGGGTCATTAGGAGGCCACTTGCTGGGATGAACACTGGGTGTCATATGTGAGAGACGAATCACTGGGTTCTACTTCTGAAGACAAGTCTGAACTATATGTTAACTAACTTGAATGTAAATTTTAAAAAAATAAAACTGAAACTACAGTTCTTTCACAGTAATTTAAGTTCCTGATTTTAATTAAAGACCATATAACCACACATTACTATTTTGACTTAGAGGAAAAGAAGTCCCAAGTCATAATTTTCAAACAGGCTTTTCATATACTATTTTTTTTCAAAAAATCTTTTACTCTTAACCCAACTCCCATATGTGTCTGGGAGATCCTTCTCTTTGGAAGTCAAACCCTTCCCAATGTATAAGAAGCCCTCAGGCATAGTTATCTATTAATACAGAGAGAGTTCAAAAGATAGGTAAAAGACTAATATCTTGAAAGAAAAATGGGCAAGAAACATAAGTAAGCACATCATAGCATAAGAAATATGACTATCACACAAGGAAAAAAATGTTAACTATATGTGGTGATAGATATTAACTAGACTTACTGTGGTGATCATTTCACAACATATACAAATATTGAATCAAATGTGGTACATTTGAAACTAATATAATTTTACATGTCGATTATACCTCAATAAAAATATATTATCAAATAAACATAATGAAAAATATACACTCTCATTCATAATTGTTTTAAAAATAAATAAAAGCAACAATAAGATTTAATTGT
>NW_021856576.1:0-1018 GCF_006229205.1 Suricata suricatta
TTTGGATTGGATTAAATAGAATAGTATGAATAAAATCAGGCAGAATGACGTCTGTGAAAATGCTGGGTTATTTTCTCTGGTGACTTGTGAATAAACTTATTTGGATAAATTATGGGAAATTTTATAATGGCTAATAAAAACACATTCACTAGAAATATTTTATTCAGACAGAATATAGGTTTGGATTAATGCAAATGGCCTTGTTCCATTGTTTTTTTCTGTGTACCCAACCTAACAGAGCTGACAAAAGTGAATCTCAGACTTCATAAAACTCTTATACTTTCATTCTTGTTTCCAACATTAATATTAGTAAGGATAACTCTGCATAACATTTTTAGTGTGTGCTGGACAGTTACTGGGTGCTTTCAAGCTATCTCCCTTACCCTCTCATCACGAGGCAGTGGTGAGGTTGAAAGTCCACACCCACTGCCGTTAACCCCTACCTGTTTGATTTCTTCAAAGTCATCTTTTGACCATTTCCTCATTAATACTCAATTTTTATGCCTATTTTTCTCTAAAGAGACCTTGTGTTCTGTAGAGTCTCTGTTGTATTCCTGGACAGCACAAATAATACATAGATAGAAACTAATTGCTTTCTCTAACTTCCTAACTCAAATTTAAATTATACTTTAATGTAAATTCTTCCCCATTAATATAAATCTTTAGCACAAAGGAGCCTTGTGAATTTGGTATTTTTTTTAATATTTAGTTCAATTTGAGAAGAATAAACATTTTTTTTGTTTAGGTTTATTTATTTATTTTGAGAGAGAGGTGTGATCAGGGAAGGGGCATGGAGAGAGGGAGAAAAGAACCCCAATCAGGCTCTGTATTGCCAGTTTAGAGGCCAATGAAGAACTGGATACCACAGTCTTTGAGACTGTAACCTGAGCCAAAATCAAGAGTCTCACACTTAACCCACTGAGCCATACAGTCACCCCAAGAATAAGTATCTTAAAAATATTGAATCTTCCATCTCATGAGCATCCATGAGCATCATTTATCTGTCCAATTTTCTTTG
>NW_021856577.1:0-1018 GCF_006229205.1 Suricata suricatta
GCCCCGGGTCATGAACTGCCTCACCGGGTATCTGCCCAGGTTTGAGCGTCTCTGGGCCCGGCCTTGGGGAGCGGCTGTGACTCCAGATGGCTCAGGGTGCCGGCTCCGGGGCCGACTCCCCGGGGGTCTGGTGAAATTCTTGTCTTCTCCATCTCGTTTGGGTTCCTTTCTACTTCACTTGTTGCACTTTCTCCAAATATGGTGGCAATTTAAAAAAAAGTGTCGATGTGCACCTTACTTTCCATATGTGAAATACTCCGGCAGGACATTGCGCTGGACAGCTAACTGTTAATATCATCTCTGTGCCTAAAGCATTATGTGGAATGGTCTAGACTTCCTTGTCCGCAGCAGAGTTCCTGTTAGCGACTGCCAGGAGAGGCTGTTGCTGAGATCTGGAAGGTCGTGGAGAGGGAAGGCGCCAGCCTGGACAGCAGGTGTGGAGAAGCCTGTGGGCATTGGGAGGGTGGTGACCATGAGGTTTGGCATCGTTTCTTGGTTTCCTCCTGAGAAACAGACGCCTGGGGCTGCGGGCAGCTGCCATGTGACAGCTGGTATATGACGCTGCTCACCGGTCCTTCCCGGTGTTGGGGAGACCCCTCTTCCTCTTGAAAGTCCCTGAATCCCTCAGACTCGTTGACTGAGCCAGTATTCTGTTCCCTGTAAGCCACTGCTGTTTCTTTTTAGTCGTAGTAAAATGCATATGAAACCCACCATCTTCGATGTTTCTGAGGGTGCAGGTCAGCAGTGTGAGTGCATTTGCACCTCCCGAACGGCGTTCGTCTTGCAAATCTCCCAAGTCTGTCCTCATTAACCACCAGGTCCCCGTCTCCTCCCCCAGCGCCTGGCAACCCCCATGCTACTTTCCGTCTCTATGAATGCGACTCTTGGAGGCACGTCACAGAAGTAGAATTGTAGGGTATTGATTTTTTGAGACTGGCTTATCTCCCTTGACGTAATGTCCAAAGCAACTGTTTTTCAATTTCTTATGTTTAATATATAGATTCTTGGCCTAAGGAAT
>NW_021856578.1:0-2012 GCF_006229205.1 Suricata suricatta
GGGGATTTCAGCCCTGGGCCCACTTGATTTGTTAAATGCCTTTGGGAAGCCAGCCCTAGACTAGAGACCTGTCCTCTATTTGGTCCTCCAAAGTGTGTTAGTGTCCTCCAAAGTGATCACTTGCCCACGTAGTTAAGTTTCCGTCACCCCTTCAGAGAGGTCCTGCTGCTCATACAGTCGAGCATTCTGGGGTTAGTCCGAGGGAGCCCTGCTCACAAGTTGCAAAAAGCCACACAATTGATGCTGAGACTAAATTTGTCCCCAAGATTCAATTAAGACCAATCCAATTCCTGATTAAAGAATCTGACACCCATCCAGGCATAAATATTTATGTCTGATAGGCTTTCGCCTTAACAGCAAAACAATGTGCACTGACAACATTAGAAATATGAATACATTCCTGCCGAAGTCTCCATTATCAGTACTAATAATAACTTAACAGTTTCAGCAGGTGTCATGAAGAGATGTATGCAAATGTGGGGCTCGTCTGTCAGAAGCACTTGGAAGTGGACCGACAGGTCTGTCACACGCCTGGGTTGTAGCCGGCAAGACCTCATTTCGCAGACGATGGGACGTGTGCTCATTTGCCGGTGTGATGCTCCGGGCTCACGCACCGCCCTTCACTCGGAGATCACAAACCGGCTTGGCACTCTCCCGTGAAGCCCAAACATCTGGATGAGGAGTGAAAAATCCAGTCTTTCAGCAAGTCAGCCAGCCAGACGTTTTTCACCATGTATTTGTTTAGTGCCTACTGTCTTAGAGGGATGTTTCATCTACACGCTGTCAAACAAGCAGATGAAAGGCGGATTCCTTTTCATAATTCATCTAGAATTTGGGTACCAGCAAAGCACAATGCTTCTCTTGACATCTGCAACATCTGTTATTTGTCGAAAGGTTTTGGTTTTCCTGTGGGCACTTCTCCTTGGAACCAGGCTAAGCTTGTGCCATAAAGTTGTGATGTCTGGTTTCTGTCCTCATGCATCTAACCTCTGGGATTTCTAAAGGTGTGGGTAACAGAGGGTGATGCATCATTTCCCTAAATTACAGTCCCCTGAACTATAATGATTCAGTCTAAATCAGGATCTATGGGTAAATGACATTGTGAGCATGAATAGCTTACCACAGTATCACAGTCCTAGTACTTACCAAAAGGACGCAATGACAAATTGTGTGTCCCTAGTGGAAAAGAGGAAACGGTGCCATTGATATGTCGCCACGATCAGAGTTCCTGCCAGGTATAGTTCGGAGGAGAATGGATTCAGGGATGAACCTTCCCAAGTGGTTGCCTCCCCCGTGTAAAACACGATGTTGTCTAAGCAGGATGTGGGAAAGAAGCAGGCAGAATGGCATCATCAATCAACAGGGATGATTGGAAGGGAAGACCGCGGGTATTTGGGGAGGCACATCTGGGCCCCACAAATTACTCTGGGTGGTCACGGCAGGCATTGCAAACTCATTCTTGGCAAGGAGGCTGGACAAAGAACATTGCCACTGCCAGTGTCACACCCAGCTGCGTAACTGTGCCCGTCAAAGACGGCGGGTGTAGTACAATGAACAAATAATGGAAAGACACTCTTCAGCCTAACGCTGAAATGATGAAACCCGTCTAACTTGGGCCTTGTTTCCGCTTTACCTGCAGGATTTCTGAGCTGCAGGATTTCTGAGCTGCAGGATGTCTGAGCTGCAGGATGTCTGAGCTGCAGGATGTCTGAGCTGCAGGATGTCTGAGCTGCAGGATTTTTGAGCTGCAGGATTTTTGAGCTGGCAACGTTAAAGAAAAGCAAATCTAAACTGTTCTCTGTTGAAAAGAGCTAGATAGGGATCTACGCCATCTGCCAAAGTCTGTCCTGGCTCCAAGTCTGCTTCTCAGGATGAGCAAAGAAGGAAAATTCTGCGAACGTATGAGGGGAAAGAGCATGTCGAAAGAAGGGGACCTCTGCGAAAAGTGAGAGCAAACGTCATCAGGTTAAATAGTTGTAAGAAAAGTTCAGAAAAGTTAGAATGAGCATCTT
>NW_021856579.1:0-1018 GCF_006229205.1 Suricata suricatta
CTTATTAGTTGGGTGGCCTGGGCTTAGACAAAGATATAACACTCTATAGTGTGGTTTTCTCTTTATTTTTATTTTTTTAGTTTTATTTATTTTGGAGGGGCAGAGAGAGAGAGGGGGGGAGAGAGAGAGAGAATCCTAAGCAGACTCCATGCTTTCAGTGCAAAGCCCAATGTGGGGCTTGATCGCATGAACTGAGAGATCATGACCTGAGCCAAAACCAAGAGTGAACATTTAACCAACTGAGCCACCCAGGCACCCCTTGCTTTTCTCTTCTGCCATAACCATGCCTGCCTCTCAGGGCAGCTGTGAGCTCTAAATGAGTTAAAGTGTGCCAAGCACTTAAAACACAGCCTGGAACATGTTAAGTAAAATCTCGATATAAGCTGTTATTAGCATGCACCATTTCTCCCTCGTTTGTGTCTGATTCCTTTGACATTGTTTTAAATAAGAGCTTTCTACTTCCTGTTCTATAGCCAAGAGGAGGTGTGACTGCCAGAGAGATCAATCACAAGGAAGGACCCAGTCAATCCTGGAGTGTAAATTAGGGCAGAAAAAGTGGTGTCCAGAAGAAATTTGAATTTCTAAGTTTGTTACCTTAGTGTATAGGTAGGGTGGCTGGAAGCCTATCTCTGCTCAGAGAATGCTCATGGAGTCGCAGGGCTGTAATGGCTTTGTCTATTGTTAAAGTGTGACTCATCATTTTGTTTTCATTATACATATATTTTTTTAATTTTTTTATTTTGTTGAATATAACACAATTTGTTTTTTTAACATATGCAATTATTTTCCATCATTTACAATACAGTAGTTACAATGACACTCCAAACAGAAAAGCAAAGTAAAAAATCAAAACACCAACTTCTATTTCATGTAATTAGACTTATACAGAAATTAGAAGGTTAAGTAACAACTAGTTAATCACTTAATTTCACAGCTATCTGAAGTGGCAATCATTATATAGCAGCTTATCTATGATACATTCAAGATAAATGATACAATTTATTACTTGCCCATAAGC
>NW_021856580.1:0-1018 GCF_006229205.1 Suricata suricatta
GTGGGTTCGAGCCCCGCATCAGGCTCTGTGCTGACAGCTAGCTCAGAGCCTGGAGCCTGCTTCGGGTTCTGTGTCTCCTTCTCTCTCTGCCCTTCCCCTCTCATGCTCTGTCTCTCTCTGTATCAAAAATAAGTAAAACATTAAAAAATTTAAAAAAAATAGTTTTCTGTTGGCTTATCACTCAGTTACAGTTGCTTATATATATATAATACCAAATCTGAGTCATTTTAATTATCTACTCTGTATTAGAGTTAAGAGCTGGCAAAAGAGTTGACTCTATCAAAATCCCAAATTCCTAAATTAAAATTAATACTGCAAAGCGGTTAAAATTTTTCTCTTCCATTGAGCAGAAAATTCTCATCCTTGCATAGAAAACTGAGTGAAAAGCCAAAATAATTAAAAATGCATCAAGGATCATTTGCGGTGGTATTATAGTATTACAGGGTCCTGATGAGAGCCAATAGTTTATCCCAGCGGATAGACTCCTCCCACTCTGAAGAGTGGTGGAGACAATAATAGATGTTAGTTTTTTATATTGTACTTTTTAAGACTCCAGATGGGCTAATGCCCTTCTAGAGACAACATCACATCACCTTGACATTATTTCATTGTGATCCCATATTTCCTGGTGGTGAACTCTTAATGGAGACAGAAATACTCACTATTAGCACATCTCTCAACACTCACATATTTTTGCTTCATCAGTACTTTACCAGCCTTATCCCCAGGTTTTGTAGCATGTCACTATATTCCTCCTATGTCTCAGGCAAACTACCCACAAACCTCTGAGGCACTTTTATATCCCTGGCACATTTTTTAAAATTGATATTATTATTTACATTCTTTCTCAATACTTGCAAACCCAAGACCTTATTTATTGTAGCGGAGCTGAAGTTCCTTCATAGTAACACTTTAGCACATCATTTTTATATAATAATGAGGCTAAAATACCATTTTAAAAGAGAAATGGCTTAAAAATATGCAGCTCTACTGATTTTATAGCTCTCTTGTGCAATCC
>NW_021856581.1:0-1018 GCF_006229205.1 Suricata suricatta
TGAAAAGTGCTCTTCTCAAGTGAGGAATCGCTGCAGGTTTCCACATCAAAGCCTGCTTTTGCCCATCAAAAGTGAGTCATTTGCTCACAAGGGTAATTACGTGTGTAATATTCTTTCTTTTCTAGGGTGGGGACATGGTGGGCTGGACCGTGTCTCTCAGGAAGATCTACTGGAGTCCTAATCTCCCGCACCCGTGGAAACGGTCTTACCTGGAAATGGTCTCGAGGTGACCCCCGTCCACCACAGGAGCCAGGGCCATGACCAAACCCCCAGGAAAGTGTGCCCACCACCCCTCGGTCCCAGACTGCCCGTGAGAGGAGAGACCCTGTGTTTCAGCAGTGCAGGCTTCGCTGCGGTGGCCCCAGGACAGTGACACAGGGCACAGGTGCCGGTGGAAGACCCAAGGCTGTTGTAGGAGGTGCTGGCACCCAGAACGAGGGCCCTCTTCATGCTCATCAGAGTCGGCTCCAAAGCAGACTATCGAAGCCCAGCCATCACCATCGAGGACGGGGACAGAGAAGGCTAAGTACTCCGTGGCTGGGCACAAGGCACTCAGCGTCTCCTGAGCGATTTTTCTTCGTCTGTAAAGGCGGGAAGCTGTGCTACACGGTCCCCAGCATGCTCTTCGTGATTCGTGGCCACTGAAATCTGGCAAATAAGTGGTCACTTCTGAATTGGGTTTGAGGGTCCAAATCATGTCCCACCCTTCACTAAATCACAATTTTACTGAAGCCCACACGGCGGAGAGCCAACGGTTACCGCGAAGACCAGGAGGGGTGAGTGGGTGGGCACGCACCTCCGGAAGAAAGGGGCCGCATTCGCCTGGTCCTCTGCCCGGGGCACCAGGCATCAGACAGGCCGGTTCCGAGCTGGCTGAGGGAGACTGGGCCCCGCTCTGAAGTCTCCCGCGTCGGCCGTTCTGAAAACATCAGCTGCGAAGATGAAACCTCCTAATTACTCTGACTTCCCAAAGAAGCCAGACAAGTCCCTCACTCGAAACGAGACAAGTTCCCATCTC
>NW_021856582.1:0-1018 GCF_006229205.1 Suricata suricatta
TTTAAAAACAGGGACAAGACAAGGATGCCTGCTTTCACCACTTCTATTCATTATAGTACTAGACGTGAGAACCAAATTAGGCAACCCAAAAAAAAAAAGTCAATTTAGAAGGAAGAAGTCAAATTATCTCTGTTCACAAATGATGTAATCTTATAGCTAGAATACTCTAAAGATACATTTTTAAAAACTGTGAGAACCAATAAGTGAATTGAAGCAAATTTTCAGTATCCAAAATCAACATGCAAAATATCAGTTGTATTTTTATTTACTAGCAGTGGACATCGAACAAGAAATTGGCTTGGAAAAAATGTATCTACAGAGGCAGACAAGGGAATAAAATACAGTACTCATGAACAGATTCAACAAAAGAATCATACAACTTATACACTGAAAACTACAAAACATTGCTGAGAGAAATTAAAGACCTAGATGAATGAAAAGACATCCCTTGTGCTTGGATTGGAAGGAAGACTTAACATAGTTATGATAACAATATTATCAAAGCAATTTACAGATTTAGTGGAATCCCCATCAAAATTCCAATGACCTTTATTGCCGAAATGGAAGAAATCATCCTAAAATTTATATGGAATCTTAAGAGACACTGAATAGGCAAAACAGTCTTGAAAAAGAATAACAGAGATAAAGATTTCACGTGTACTCATTTCAAAACTAATAATAAAGCATAGTAATAAAACATGTGGCACCAGCATAAAGACACTTACAGATCAGTGGAATAGCATTTAGGGTCTAGAAACAAACCCTCACATTTATAGTGAACTGAGTTTTGACAAGGGTGCTGAAACTGTTCAATGGGGAAAGAACATCGCTTCAATAATTGTGCTGGAAAAAAATGGATATCCACGTGTAGAAGAATGAAGCCTTAGTTCACATCATATATTTAAAAAAATTCAAAATGGATTAAAGACATAAACACAAGACCTAAGACCATAGAACATTTAGAAGAAAACAGAGGGACAAATATACATGACCTCAAACTTGGCAGTGCTTTCTTAAA
>NW_021856583.1:0-1018 GCF_006229205.1 Suricata suricatta
TTTTTTTTTTTTCTTAACTCTTGTTTTAGGCGCCTGGATGGTCATGGGCGCCCGGGTGGCTGATTCCATTGAGAAACCTTCTCTTGATTTTGGCTCAGGTCATGATCTCATGGTTGTTCAATGGATCTTGCGTGGGGCTCCGTGCTGAACATGGAGCCTGCTTAATATTTTCATTCTCCCTCTGCCCCTCCCCCCTCACTTCCGCTCAGGTTCTTTCTCTCTCTCTCCCAAAACAAACAAACCAAAACCAAAACCAAAAAAAGAATTTCTTGTTTCAGAGTGGCCTCACATCCATCATGTATCTTCTCTGTCATGGCCCTATATATGGAGTATTTTTACCTTGTCCATAACCAATCATACAGACTGGCAAAACTGTCTGTAATGGTTCCGGGTGTCCCTTGTAGGATGATAAAGTTTACTAGGTTCTGCTTCCAGGGACGCATTTTGTATTTAAATGATTCTAGGGAATATTTCGTGCATTTGGACATGTATGGGAGCATATGAAATATTGTTTTTAGCTTTGGGACCATGCAGAGCATCAGGGAATCTGAAATAACGTCTCCAAACACCTGGATGATTGGTTGCAGACGTCACTCTCCAGAAATCTGGGTATGGACCCTTTAAGAAGAAGCGAACCCCCTCTGGCCAGAGAGGAAAAACCCCAATTTCCAGATCCCTCAAGGGGGAATGGTCTTTTCTCCAGGGTGTCGGTAGGAATGTCTTTATCCTTGCCCCGTGTGTCTATGAATTACATTACCCAGAAGTGCCCGCGTCGATGGACGGCACCACTGACCAATGAAGACAGAGAAGTTGCTGCGTGTGCCCCCTATCGTCAGGGCGGGACTTCCTGTTTCCTGCTCTTGGCGGTATTTTTGCCTCTTTTCTCCCGTCTTCGCCCGCTAATGTTCGGGGTGGAGGTGGGTAACTGACAAAGCGCGAGGAGAGACGCTGTCCCCGCCGCGCAGACTGAGGTCCGCGACTCGCCGTCGCCGCCCGGACTGCCCCGCGCCTGGGCCGG
>NW_021856584.1:0-1018 GCF_006229205.1 Suricata suricatta
TGGCAGAATTCTAAGTTAGTTACCTTCTGGAAATGAAATCTAAAAAGGAGAGAAAGAAGGGAAGGAAAGAAAGGAAGAGGAAAAAAAGGAAAGGAGAAGGAACAGTATTCATCTTCAGTGCATGTGAAGTCCCTCTGAAGTCTGGGAATCTACTCAAGTTACATGCCTCAAATTCCACTTCCTGACCTTTCCTGCTCTTCTCTGCCGGATACTGGATCCATATCTGGAACTAGAATGGTGTGCCATCCAAGTTATTCTACATATTTTATTCATTCGCCAAGCGTCAAGGTGGGCCCACCATATGCATAGATAAGGTCCCCACCCCTGGGTGGCTGTAGCCTGATGGAGAAGATAACACACAAATGTGAAATATGGAATAAAAACTACTGCACGTTCGTATATATTTAAATACTCCAAAGCAGAAATTGTTGAGGAAATGCATTTCTGAAAACCTTTAACACAGTCTGCAAAGCTTGGTATGTGCCAGTTGTTCAATTTCCATTGTTATTTACAAAAGTGAAGCTTTGAATTAAGGAAAAAAATGCACCATCTGCCTACCCATGTAATAATGCTTGGTTTTATTCCCAAGCATATCAACCACTGGCTTGGCATTTTAACTAACTGGAGCACTTTTTTCATTAGCAGGTGTCTGTGTCTACCACAGGCCTATTTTCCTGATTGCTCATTTTAATATTTTGCCCCTTTACTCTGTCTTTTGCTGGACTTGAAGCTTTCTCTATGTAAGTATGGCCAGTGTGTCAAATGACCTTTGCATTTCCGGTACCTCATGTGCAGGTCACACCTGATGCCCCTCTTTTGCCAGTTACTTAATCTTTGTTCTCAACTGACTGCATAATCCATATTACATTGAGTGCCTTTTGTACTGTGGACACCCAGGGTACATACAGCCCTGTAAGGAAACAAAGAAGTATAACATGTTATCTGCCCTCAACTGAGTTTCAGGCAAAAGAAAAGTGCATATAAAAATGCTCTCTTTTAAGCAGAATTATCTAAGTGC
>NW_021856585.1:0-1018 GCF_006229205.1 Suricata suricatta
GTCCAGGGAGAGGTTAACAGGGCTCTGCCCCTGCTCTGCCCACGCCTCGCCCCTGCTCTGCCCACGCCTCGCCCTGCTCTCTGGGCAGGGGCGAGGCGGGACTGGCCTCTGGGACGTGGGCTCCTGCCTCGGGAAACTGTCACTTACTGTGATCCAGTCTTATCACTTCCTCTCGCGCCTCGTGATGGCTGTTGGTGCAGACGGCTAGCGTCTTGACGGCATATCGAGATGCGGTCTGGCCTCCCCGCTGGGTTTCAGAATGAAATGAGCAGAATAAAGTCACCCCCCTGACTGTGTGTTAGCGGCTTCCTAAACTTGTAAAACACAATGCCCCCGAGGATGGTGGGCACCTCCCGGAGAGAAGGCCGGGTCCCTGCCAGGCTGGCGTCACTCTGTCCCCAGCATGCGGGCCTGTCATGTGTGGCCGGGGGACTGCCTGGAGAAGGCGCCCTGCGTGAGGAGCTGAGGAGGGCGTGACGTGGTTGACCGGCAGGTCGACCAGAGAGCGAGGAAGCCCCCCCCACCCCTG
Organism: Suricata suricatta; assembly: GCF_006229205.1. Lineage (NCBI taxonomy): Eukaryota > Metazoa > Chordata > Mammalia > Carnivora > Herpestidae > Suricata > Suricata suricatta. Next base: position 530 of record NW_021856585.1, read on the forward strand.
CATCACCCCCCAGGCCTGCCTGGAGAACATCACAATCCAGATCACTGTAAGAGGTGACAACTGTCAACCCACAACCCTCAAAATCACCCAATGCGGGATCTTCAAGCAGCACACATGCACACATACATGGGCAATGCACATGTGTGTGTGCGCCACCAGCAGGCTCCGGGGGGCGTGCACGGCTTGCGGGGTGAGTGGCGGTCATTATCCACACGGCAGCGTGGACGCTGACCCACCGTCCAAGCCCTCGGTGCAGGCCTGCGCAGCCCGGGGCTTTACTCTCCTGAACGTGTGGGTCCTCGCACCGACACGGGCAGGGGCGGGAGCCGCAGGTGGCGGCCTAGGTGGTCGCCTGGCCCTTTCGGAGCGTCTGCTTCAGCTGGTGCGCTGCCTCGCCTGGACCACGGGAGCACTGCGGTCACAGGCTAGCGCTGCCCCCTCCCTCCCTCCGTCCCTCCTCCTAGCGGGGCTCCGGCCAGCATTCTCCAG
>NW_021856586.1:0-1018 GCF_006229205.1 Suricata suricatta
TGTTTTCATTTTCCTTATGTTGTTATGACCTCTCAATAAATGCTGTGAGGGTACTGTTTTCTTTAAGTATGGTCATAGGACAGTGCAGGGGTAGAAACGGGAGTCAGAGCAGTGACCTTGTGTGTCAGGGTGCTTCTCCATGTTGTGCACGTGTTACCTGCATGCTGTATGCTCATTACATCACCTCTCCTGCCTACGCTGGAGGAGACTCATTCTCCAGTGGTAGTTTTGTGCATTGCCCCTGCATCTTGCTGCCCCACAAGAGGAACCCAAGTCAAAGAGGCACTTACGCTGAAAGTAATATTCAGATTTTAGCCTCCACCAAATCTCTGTGCATACATTAGAAGACTGCCAACAGTTTCAGGTGCTTACCAAGGTCTTTGTCGCTTTGTATGTGTATCTTATACACACACACACACACACACACACACACACACACATATACACACATACGTGTTTCACAACTATTTTTACTTTGTACATATTGTTAGGCCACATGTATTATTTATCTTATGATATGCTTTAAAGATTCCTCTATGTTTGCACATACACTCCTATGCCATTCTATTTTTTTTTAAGTTTTAATGTTTCTTTTTACTTTTGAGAGAGACAGAGTCAGAGAAGGGGAGGGGCAGAGAGAGAGAGGGAGACAGAATGTAAAGCAGACTCCAGGCTCTGAGCTGTCAGCACAGAGCCCGATGCGGGGCTCAAACCCATGAATCATGAGTTCATGACCTGACCCAAAGTCGGATGTTTAACTGACTGAGCCACCCAGGTGCCCCTCTGATAGTCTATTTTTACTGCTTACACAGGATCTCGTATTGTAGATGTCCCCTTTTAGTGAGACTCTCAGTTGATTATAGCATTTCTATTTTGAACAGTGCTGCAGGAATATTTGTGTGTGCTGCTGATACATACAATATGAGTATTTCTCTTTTTAGGTTTATTTATTTATTTTGAGAGAGAGAGAGGGGAGTGAGAAGGAGAAGGAGACTGAGAGGGGCAGAGAAAGAGAGAG
>NW_021856587.1:0-1018 GCF_006229205.1 Suricata suricatta
CAGCACGGCAGTGCCTCTGCTCGCTCATTCTTTACAAGCTCTGTAATGGACCAGTCCTATGGCTCAGGGCTCTCATCTCGCCAATGTACTGATGATTTCACAGGTCAGATATTCTGAAATGACTTACCCAACTATGTTTGCCAAGTTATACATACTCAACTATAACATTCATTAAGAGATATGTTCTGTAAAAAAAAAAAAAGAGAGAGAGAGAGATTTTTGTCTTTATGTGTTTGGCACTGTGGGCAAGATGGAAAACACAGGGTTTGTCTCAGAAGAGGTAGGGTGGCAGGGTGGCCCTCATGTGTGAGCAGAACTGACACTGGGCTAGGCTGTGGGGCAAGTTCATCTCTCAGGGCTCTATCAACCCTTCTCCTTTATGCAACTCCATTCCCTCAACTTTTAGATTCAGAAGAGGCCAGCTGCCAGCTGGGTTTGCCAGGAGGCATATCCAGAAGTGGGCTTCTGGTGTAAGATGTCTATGAAGGAATGCCCTGGGGACTTCTGCCTGTAGAAAAGGGCGACTTTGCAGGACTCGGCAAATAGGAAGTCCAGCTGTGATGCAGGCCCACGAACAAGGCTTGGATGACTTCAAAGAGTTCTAGAACTAGTTTCCCCAAGTTTAGATGGGAGGGCCGGGCTGTTATACTATTACATCAGTCATTTGATGTGGGCTGCCCTGGAAGAATGCAATAAATGTGGGGAGGTGACTCAGCACATGAGACAATCCTCAAGGAGACTGATAAGTCTGGGGCATCAGATCCTTCACTGAAGGGGACCTGAACAATGCAGCGTCCTCCAGAAGGCCCCTAGCTGGGAGCCCCCCTCTCTTGTTATTTAACCTTCGGTATACAGAGGGGTAGCATCACCTTCTTTTATTTACAGATGAAGAAATAAAGACTAATAAGCAAGCCCACCTGGGCCCTCCAACCCTTGATGCTCTGGTCTCTACCCTGGCAGAGAAGCATAGCCAGCCCTAAATAGCACAAATGTCAAGTCTACAGGGCCAGGGCCAAGA
>NW_021856588.1:0-1018 GCF_006229205.1 Suricata suricatta
AACCCACAAACGGTGAGATCGTGACCTGAGCCGAAATCAAGAGTTGGATGCTCACCTGAATGAGCCACGCCGGTGCCCCTAAATTACTGTAAAACAAAGTTATCTTAACCATGAAGTCCCGCATAAGTAAAATGGAGCATGTGCTCAGAGTAATGACCTTGAGCCAATCACCTTATTCCAATAGCATTTTTCTCATGCCCAAAATGATATGATTGGGCTAAAAAGTCTACAGACTCCCAAGAGACAAAATAAGCACATGCCATAGGCGACCTTGGTCGGATTCACGATAAAACACACACACACACACACACACACACACACACACACACACACATCAGCCTTGCTGACAGGACTGTCCATTAGATACACTGGAATTATTACTGGTTTTCTCAGGTAGGTTTAGTGGTTTCGCGGGCACATAGGGAATGTTGTTACTCGTAGGAAATATACACTTAAGTATCTTGTCTGCAAATGTTCCAGAAAAAGAATATCTGAGTGTATGTGTGTGCATCAAGTGTGTGCATGTGTGTACATGTATGTGCAGGTGTGTGCAGGTGTGCACCTGTGTTGCATGTGTGTACATGTATGTGCAGGTGTGTGCATGCACGTATGTGCATGTGAGTGTGTGCATGTGTGTACGTGCATGTGCAGGTGTGTGCGTGCAAGTGTGTGCATGTGTGTACGTGCTTATTCAGGTGTGTGCATGCAAGTGTGTGTACAGAGAAAGAGATCAAGAGAAAGAAATAGAGCAAATATATCACATTTTTTAAAAAAAATCTCTGAATTCACTTTTGGCTATCATTTCAATGCCTCAAAACCCCATGACCAAATATTGAAAATTACTATTTTTTTAAATCAACCGTAAGTCTAGCCAAACAAAAAAAACACATTTAAAAATCTTCTTTCTTACCTTTCAAGCTCTAATTTTGGCCTTTAAAATCTAAATATTCTGTCCCCATCTGCCTCATCATAATAAAGTCCCAAAACTTGAGCACACTAAATATTATACCTTTAAAAA
>NW_021856589.1:0-2012 GCF_006229205.1 Suricata suricatta
CCTTCCTCCCTCCCTCTCCTCCCCTCCCTCTTCCTTTCCCTCTCTTTCTCTCTCCTTTTTTCCTTCCTCTCTCTCTCTTCCCTTCCTCCTTCTCTTCTCTTCTTTTCTCTTCTCTTCTTTTCTCTTCTCTTCTTTCATCTGTCTGAAGTTGAGCTCCAGCCCCTTCCTGGACCCTCTGCATCTTTTCCATCTGGCTCTTCCTGAGCTATGTCCTTTTATAATAAACTGACAATCTACCAGGTACACTTTTTCCCCGAGTTCTGTGAGCTGCTCTAGTAATTTACCAAAATTCATCAACCTCTAAGGAAGGGGTCATGGGGACCTCCGATCTCAGACCTGCTGGGGAGAAGTCCAGGTGACTTCCGGGATGTGCAATTCACATCTGAAGCGTGGGACCAGAGGCGGGGCAGTCTTGGAGGACTGAGCCCTCAACTGGTGGGATGGGACACACCCTCCAGGTAGCGTCAGAATTGAGTTCACACCCAGTAGGGCAGTCAACCACTGTTGGGAAATTGCTTGTTGGTGAGGGAATCCCACCCCCATGCCCGCCTTCCACACTTGGGAATCCATGTCAGAAGGCTCACAGCCACCACACCCAATGGCAGCCCCCCTGGTCCCACCCCTGTTTTTATTAAACTCCCTGGAGTCCATTCTGCACATAGTTGTCAGTGATCTTCTGAAAAAGTAAACTGGACCATATGAACCTCTGTATCCCTCACACTGCTTTGCCTCGACCTTCCCAATGTCTTCTAATACCAGCAGCATAGAATCCAAAGCCCTTAACCGGCCTGCGAAGTCCTCCATGATCCGGTCCTGCCCTGCCCACGTCTCATGGCTCTACCCTCAGCCGTTGCTCCCGGACCCGCCTGCAGGATTTCCTGGCTCTCCCCTTCGCTGCAGCGTCCTTCCCACATAGTCCTATGACTGGTTCTTTCTCAGTATCCCAGGCAGAGCCCATGACACCCCAGGTGCCATTTTCCTGAGCTCGAATCCATAGCGCTGAGATCTGAGTGCCTTCCTCAGCTGACACTGCTGTAAAAAAACACACGGAGTGGGCGGCTTAAGAAACAAACCTTGAGTTTTCACAGCACTGGAAGCTAAGAAGTCTATGGTCAAGGTACTGGCAGATTCAATGTCTGGTGAGGCTCCTCTTCCTGATTTGCAGCAGCCACATTCTCATTGTGTCCTCACATGGTCTTCCCTTGGTTTGTGAAGGGAGAGAAGGAAGGAGATAGAAAAGGAGCAAAGGAAAGAGGAGAGTGGGAGGAGAGAGAGAGAGAAGAGAGAGAGGGTGTTAATCCCATTATGACATAACGTAATCCTAATTATTTCCCACAGTTGAATCTGGGGAGGGACACAGAAGTTTAGTTCATTGCATTCTGGGTAGGGTCTTTGGCCCCCAAGAATTCAGGTCTTTCTCACATGCAAAATACAGTCATTCCATCTCAACAAGCCGAGTCCTAACTCGTTCCAGCATTGGCTCTGAATTCCAAAGTCGCATTAAATAGCATCTAAATCAGATATGGAAGAGACTCTGGGTACGATTCATCCTGAGGCAGAATCCCTCTCCAGCTCTGAGCCAAGTCTTGTGTTTCACAGTGCAGTGGTGGGACAGGTGGCGGGGGGACATTCCTATTCTAAAAGGGAGAAATCAGGAGGAAGAAAAGACTGATGGGTCCCAAGCCAGGTGGAAACTTAGCAAGACAAGTTCCATGAGACCTTGACGCGGTGCCTGGAATGGCGGGGTCACAGCCACAGCCGGAAGGGCTAGGCCTGCCCCCGTGGCCCCCTCCCTGCTGTGCCATCACAAGGCGGAGAAGGAGAGGGCTCTGGTCTTCTCTTTTTAGAAGAGCCTTCATCCCATCCTGCGGGATGACTAACACTAATCGCTTTTCAAAGGCTCCAGCTCCAAATGCAGTCACCTATGTTGGGCTTCAACATACAAGTTTGAGGGAGATACAAACATTCAGTTCATAGTCCTGTGTTTCTTGCCTTAAAAAAGGATTTAGATT
>NW_021856590.1:0-1017 GCF_006229205.1 Suricata suricatta
CAAGGTCTCCCTCCTGAGCCAAGGCACAATCTGGAAGGAACCCAGTGAGAAAGTTTCAAGTCAAAATGGAGGCAGCCAAAGTCTTCTTTCTTGCCTTTCAGGTTGTCAGCCATGAGTGGGAGAAATGGGTCTGTCTAGGGCCACTGGAGCCATGTGCCCTTGAACCCCTGGGTCCTGCTTCCAACGTAATAACCACCATCTATCTAATAAATATATCCCCCAACCCCCATACTTAACACCTGTGTACGTGTGTGTTTTGTTACCAGTTTCCTAACAAATTACTGTTTTTTAAAAATAAGAACGTTTAAAAATAGTTTTTTATTTTTGAGAAAGTGAGAGCGAGCGATCGAGAGGACGGGTGGGTGAGAAATAGGGAGACATCAAATCTGCAGCAGGTCCCAGTCTCTGAGCTGTCAGCACAGAGCCAGACATGGGGACTCAAACCCAGAAACCGTGAGGTCATGATTTGAACCGAAGTCACACATTCAACCCACTCGGCCACGCAGGCATCATCCCCCTAGTAAATTTCAAGTGTACAAAACACTAGTCTTAACTCTGGTCACCATGCTCTAAACGTTCAGTCCTACACATCTGCATCAGTAAGCCTTTTGCCATTTGATCCAATGTCTGAACATTTCCCTGTCCTTTGCCCCTGTCAACAAACATGCTAGTATTTATCATTTGTTCTTTTAGATTCCACATACATGTGATTTTGATGAGGGACTTGAGGCAGGCTGAGGGGCAAAGCACAGGCTAGCACATCGCCCTCCTTGGACACTCCACGCTACCCCAAAACAGGAAAGGACAAAGAAACAAACAAACATGTAAACTGAGAAGAGTCTGCAGCAGCTTACCAGAACAAGGCAATCCCATCAGAGCCGACAGTCCAGGAATGCCCTACTGTCTCAGTGTTAATGCTTTGCTGGAGGGAAAACAGCCTTAGCTTGAGAATACCTAGGTCTCCAGTAAGTCTGTAACATGTGAAAGTCTCTCTGGAAACTCCCTCTAGACTTTTTC
>NW_021856591.1:0-1017 GCF_006229205.1 Suricata suricatta
TTACTGGCACACATGGGGGAGGCAGAGCCAGCAGCCATGGACTGACCCAACCTCAGCAGGAGCAGGGGTCAGTGAGGGCTCCCAGAGGAGAGACAGCCTGCTGGATGCCCGAGTTGGGCAGGAGATTAGGGTGGAGGGGAAGTGAGCTACCCAAACAGCTTCCTCCCAAACCAGCTCCAGGCCCAGGGCTGGGCATTTCACAAAAGGGCCCAAGGAGCTTTGTGAACATTCCCTGTCCCACCCCAGCCCCTTTTCTGGCACTGACAGCCCAGCTCAGGGCTACCACACTTCTCACCTGTGAAGCAATCTTCCCACAAGAGCTGAATAACTGGCGAGGGGGCTGCCTATAAATGTTGGACACACACGGTGCCGCTTTGTGTGTCTTGGCAGGTGAGTGAACCATCAGTTTCCACAGGCAGAGGCCTGCGTGCCAACTCCTTTACTTTCCCCCGATCTTTCCAAGGCTTCCTCCGAAACTCTCTTTGACCCACACACTTAAAATGAAGCAACAGAAAGAGAAATCAAGAAACAGATCCCATTCACAGTTGCACGAAAAAGCATAAAATACCTAGGAATAAACCTAACCAAAGATGTAAAAGACCTGTATGCTGAAAACTATAGAAGACTTATGAGGGAAATTGAAGAAGACACAAAGAAATGGAAAAACATTCCGTGCTCATGGATAGGAAGAATAAACATTGTTAAAATGTCATTATTACCCAAAGCAATTTACACGTTCAATGCAATCCCTATCAAGTTTCACCAGCATTCTTCTCATAGCTAGAACAAACTAGCTTGAAATTCGTATGGAACCACAAAAAAACCCAAATAGCGAAAGTAATATTGAAGAAGAAAACCAAAACAGGGGGCATCACAATCCCAGACTTTAGCCTCTGCTACAAAGCTGTCATCAAGACAGTAGGGTGTTGGCACAAAACACAGACACATAGACCAATGGAATAAAATAGAGAGCCCAGAACTGAACCCACAAGTGTACAGCCAATTAATCTTTGACAA
>NW_021856592.1:0-1017 GCF_006229205.1 Suricata suricatta
GGAGACAGGGGACTGGTGGGACGCTGAGCAGAAGAGGGCAGCGGCCACTCAGATGAGCAGTCCTTCAGGCAGGCCCCTGGGGGAAGAGAGGGAAGGGGTGCAGGGCGGGGGAGAGGAGAGCCACAGGAAGGGGTCTCACGGTGACTAGACAGGGGCTGGTGTCAGGCCGGGATGTCGTGATTCCAGCCTTCCCAGCTGTCCAGTGGGGCCAAGTAGCCCTGGGGTGGCAAGCCTGGCGGGGGACTGAGGGCGCCAGGGCCCAGAGCAGCGCTCTCTGTTCCGGGGTTGGTGCTGCAGGCCGAGGCCTGGACACTGACCGGAGCCGCTCCTGCAGCGGCGGGTCGCACCAGCTCCCGGAGCCAGTCCCTGCGGTCCACGGACGCCCGGCGGCGCGAGGAGCTGGGGGACGAGATACAGCAGTTCGGGTTCCCGTCCCCACAGACAGGTGAGCCGCAGGGCGCCCAGGGCTGACATGCCCACAGCTGGACTAGCTTGGCGTCGGGGCACTGGCTCTTTGGGCAAATTTATACATTATTAGCTGTTGGCTAATTCTAAGTAATAACCTTAACAACTTTACCATTAACCTCTTGGGTGCCAGGCGTTTGTCGACTTTTGGAGATTGGTGTACGGCCGAGGGGTCTCTTTGGGGCCGGGCCCCGGGGACCTGGCGATGGCACAAGCCTCCCCCCAGGGGCTTTCAGGCTTCTAGGCGGAGTGGCGAGTCCCGAGGAGCAGCCCGGGTAGGAATCCCAGGGCGCGCCTGCTCTCCTGGGAGTCTGAGCGCAGCCTCGGCACAGAGGCAACCGCAGGCCTGCGAAGATGCACGTCTGCGCCCGCAGGTGACCCCGCGGCCGAGGAGTGGTCCCCGTGGAGCGTGTGCTCCAGCACCTGCGGCGAGGGCTGGCAGACCCGCACCCGCTTCTGCGTGTCCTCGTCATACAGCACGCAGTGCAGCGGGCCTCTCCGCGAGCAGCGGCTCTGCAACAACTCGGCAGTGTGTCCAGGTGGGCCGGGGAG
>NW_021856593.1:0-1017 GCF_006229205.1 Suricata suricatta
TCTGTGCGGAGATAAAGGCTGTCTCTAAGTGATTTGCTTAATTAGAGGGAAATGCCCTTGTTAAAGAAGGGAGCCTTGATGACTTGCATCTTGATTGGCATCAAAGGAAACAAGGTCTGTCTTTGGTTTATTAAATACGTGAATTTATCCGCTTCATAAAAAGGGAGTAAGAGTATTCTCGTTTGGAGAGAGGGAAGGAGGCTCCAAATTTCTGAGCGTGGTGACCGCACACTCAGGAATGCCACAGTTTCAGTCGTTTTGTACACTGGGTACTTGTGAACAGTCGAGAAGATTTTCCTCATGTGGATGCAACTTCTTTTATTTTGTCAAGGAATTTGAAAGCTGCTAATTGTGTATTCTGACTCTAAGGCAAATATAGGTGAAGTCCTTAGATATCGAATATAACAAAATAGATACATATTTGCGTGTAGAAAACAGAAACACTGGGAGGATATAAAAAAGAGTCTTTAAATTTTTATTTTTTTAATTTTTTAATGATTTTTATTTATTTTTGAGAGACAGAGAGAGACAGTGGGAGCAGGGGAGGGTCACAGAGAGAGGGAGACACAGAATCCGAAGCAGGCTCCAGGCTCTGAGCTACCTGTCAGCACAGAGCCTGACGCGGGGCTTGAACCCACCAACTGTGAGATCATGACCTGAGCTGAAGCCAGATGCTTAACTAACGGAGCCACCCGGGCGCCCCTATTTATTTTGAAAGAGAAACAGAGAGCATGGGAGGGGGAGGGGCAGAGAGGGATTGGAGAAGCCATAGCGGGCTCCATGCACCTAGACCTGAGCCGAAATCAAGAGTCAAAGGTTTAATTGGCTGAGCCACCCAGGTGCCCCTCAAAGAGAGTCTTCATAAATCATGTTCACGATCGGCAAGCTCAGTATTGTTCAGGTGATACGTCTTCCTAAGGTTATCAGGAGATAAATCTGAATCAAAATCCCAGCAAGGTATTTTGTAGATTTTTAAAACCGTCTTTAAAGTTAGAATAACCTACACATGTAGGAAGG
>NW_021856594.1:0-1017 GCF_006229205.1 Suricata suricatta
GTAAGCATGCTTATTAACCAGTTAAAAGATCAGGTCACTTAAGTTGGAGTTCCTGTCCTGCAATCCACTGTTTGTGCAGGCATCCATTTGGGCACATCTGCATCATCCTTATGGGACTTGAGGGGCAAGGGCAATGGACACATATATGCTGATGCTCATGTTGTTTGCTGCTCTATGAATGAAAACATCCTTTCCTCTGGACCAGGGATCTCGTCTTCTCCCAGCTCCCATGAAATTGTGACTGGTTAACTTGTCAGCTTGCAAGGAAGGTGAAATCTCAGACCTTTTACAGTTCTTGCCAATAAACTTAAATTTATATACTGTGTGATTCTATTTATGTCAAGTTCAAAAGTATTAAAGCTAATATATAGTGTTAGAAGTCAGGATACTTTCTTTGGACAGCAGAGGCATGGTTTGGAGAAAGAATTAGGGGAGCTTCTGGTGTGCTTGCCATGTTCTGTCTCTTGTTCTAAAAGGGTGCTGTTTGCATAAACTGAAATCAAAATAAAAAATCTTTGTACTTACCATTTTTACTCTTCCCCCTTTATGAATGTTTTACTTCTATGAAATTTCAACCTGAAATTTAAGAAAATAAAAAAATAAAAATCAAAGACAGTGACCAAGATTGCCACATCAATGAATTAAAATAAAAAAGAATATGAAACTGGAGCACCTGGGTTGCTCAGTTGGTTAAGCATCCAACTCTTGATCTCACCATCAAGTCCCAATCTGAGCTCAGTGCTGGGTGTGGAGCCTGCTTGTGATTCTCTGTCCCTCTCCCACTGCCCTCGCCTACTCATTCTCTCTATCTCTCTCTAAAAAAAAAAGTAGAACTAATTATCCATAACTCAAAGAAAAACAAAAAGCTGAACATTATTAGCCAAAATATAAACAAAGTGGAGGAGTGACCCAAGAAGAAAAATATACGTAGTTGAGTTTTCAGAAGTGGAGAAGAATCAAGGAAGACACACATTTGGATATATGCTATTTGCAATTCACAATTTCAAGGATAGAAAA
>NW_021856595.1:0-1017 GCF_006229205.1 Suricata suricatta
GTGATTGTCTGAATGCTGGAGTCAGGAGCACCAGAGGAAAGTATGTAAGTCCCAGTACCATCAAGCAGGAAGGACCAGATCCTTCCTTCGTTGCCTTTTATTCTATGTAGGTTGTCAATGCATGGGGGGGGGGGGCGCAAACTTCCTTACTAAATTCACCAATTCAAGTGTTAATTTCATCCAGAAATACCCTCCCACCCAGATATAATGTTTAGTCAAGTAATGCATCACCCTGTGATGAAGTGGACACATAAAATTAACCATCACAAAAGAACTTTGACTTTTACTCTGAATAAAATGGGAACTGAATAAAGGGTTTTAAGCAGAGAATTGACATAACCTTAGGCCTGCAAAGAAGGGGACACTACTGGATAGAGAAATGACTCTGTGAAGATGAGGGTGGGAGCCAGGAGACCAGCTAGGGTGGAATTGCAGTGATGATGCAGGCAGATGATGGTTATGTTCTACTTGATCGGGAGGCATGGTTTTGATACATTGTTGCACACAGTTAGCTGAAGTTCTGTTTATCATTTCTCATGTATATTTATCTATTAATTAGGCCTATAGATGTTTTTCTAAGTTTTCTTCTTTTTGATAAAATTATACTGATCTGATATTCTGAAGTGGTCAGTTCTCTCTTGTTCTTTTTATTATTTGTACCGTCTTATATAAGTGGGATTAAATGTACCTTGAAGGGCATCTGGGTAGCTTGGTCAGTTAAACATCCAACTCTTGGTTTCAGCTCAGGTCATGATCTGGTAGTCTGTGGGTTCAGCCCTGCGTCGGGCTTCTTGCTGACAGTACAGAGCTTGCTTGGGGTACCCTTTCTCCCATTCTCTCTGCCCCTCCCCCACTTACGCTGTCTCTATCTCTCTCAAAATAAACAAATACATTTTAAAATGTATCTTGAAAGACTCTTAGAATTCCCTTAAAATATCTTCTGAGCATGGCATTTGTTTACACAAGGTATATTATGACTACCATTTCTATTCAGTATATATAATTTTTGTAATCTTT
>NW_021856596.1:0-1017 GCF_006229205.1 Suricata suricatta
AGAAAAGAAGAGAAAAGAAAAGAGGAAGACTTTTTGCAAATTCCTTGGACACACTGTCCCACACTGGCTGCTTGTTTTTTTGTTGTTTTGTTTTGTTTTGTTTTGTTTTGTTTAGAGAGAAAGAGAGAGGGGTAGAGAGAAAAGCAATCTTAAGCAGGCTCCATGTTCAGCATGGAGCCCAACGAGGGGCTCGATCCCATGACCAACCCTGAGATTGTGACCTGAGTTGAAATCAAGGCTCGGACCCTCAACTGACCGAGCCACCCAGGCACCCTCGCCAGCCCTTCTCCTTCTATCCCACTTGCTAAAGCACAAAAAGCCAACTCTTGTCACCTCTTCTTTGTGGGATTACCCGGGATAACACGACTCCTCACGGGTTGGACTTGTGGAGACAGAGCAGGACCCCTGAGGGGATTCTTATCACCAGAAGGCTGCACCTCGCTTCCCAGGACTCACAGAGGCAGAGTCACCCGCAGTCATGCATGCAAACAGCGGGGTGTCCCTTATCTAGGCAGGTCAGTCACACCTGGTGAAGCCAGTGAAGGGGAATCTCCCCAATACTAAAACCTCCAGGTGGTTCCCAAAGAAAGGGAGCCATGCCTTTAACTGCCCCATCTCAGAAAAGTGAAGAAACTACAAAGTTCTGCGCAGACCCCTGGGACAATGGCTGGATTCTCTCTAGCAAAGTTGGCGATAAGAAACAGCAAACACAAAGGGAAGCTTCTCCCATCCTTTGGATTTCGAATTCCTTCTCCCGTTCCTCCTGTGAGGACCATGTCTTCCCAAAAGAACCAACTCCTTCTTCCTCAAGTCCAAATGGTGTATGCATGAAAGGGCCCCTGAGCAAGATTCACAGCCGGGGAGGAGGGCAGGAACGACTTCCCTCACCTCTTCCACTTGAGCCATCAATGTGGGATCCATTTGACAATTTTTAAAAAAGAGGCAAGGTTGAAAATGTAAATATTTCTTGGGAGAAGCAACCAATGGCTGTTTGTTCCAGCAAATCATCTGTGTTCG
>NW_021856597.1:0-1017 GCF_006229205.1 Suricata suricatta
GTGGCTCTGTCAGTTAAGTGTCGGACTTTGTCTCAGGTCATGGCCAGTGACTTCAAGCCCCTCATCAGGCTCTGTGCTGACAGCTCAGAGTCTCGAGCCTGCTTTGGATTCTATTTCTCCCTCTCTATCTGCCTGGCCCCTGCTTGTGTTCTGTCTCTTTCTCAAAAATAAATAAATATTAAAAAATAATTTAAAATGGAAATATTTTAAAGTACTCATTTACCAACTCATTTAAAATATTAAGCCCATCCCATGTTATCATTCATAACATCTTTTATGAAAAACCATATTGTCCAGGAAAACAGGAGGAGTAGCACTACTTAACATTTTTGCAAATATCTTTAATGGTAAAAAACAAAAAAAGAAACAGAAAGATGGATTCTTGTAATTTACTTTAACAGGCATATATTAAGAAAATCTGTGCTCACGTATCTATCAGTTTAAAAAGTGGCTAATATTTTGACAGTCTTTTAAGATAACTGTGGATGTTCCTCTTTGGAATCACACGAAAGTCAGTAACTGGTAGTTTCTTTTTAAAAATTATTTTAAATGTTTTATTTATTTTTTGAGAGGGAGAGACAGACAGACAGACAGACAGGGGTTTGGGAACAGACTGAAAGAGATGGAGACACAGAATCTGAAGCAGGCTCCAAGCTCTGAGCTGTCAGCACAGAGCCTGATGTGGCGCTGTGAGAACATGACCTGAGCCAAAGTTGGATGCTTACCTGGCTGAGCCACCCAGGAACCCCAGTACCTGGTAGTTTCTTAAAGGTTAGTTGTAATGTGGAATCTAAAACCATATAAATGAACTTTTGGTACTCTGTTCCATTAAAATCCACTGGTCTATACTGTGCTTTGGATCTTTTACTAACACATAGCTCTGCAATATTATACACTGGTCATTTGGAAAACACCAAATCAATAAGCTAAGCGAATCTTCCAAATGTTGATAAATCTCATTATATAATACCAAAATATTGCAATCTTTATTATTACCTTTAATCTTACCTGAGAAGC
>NW_021856598.1:0-1017 GCF_006229205.1 Suricata suricatta
TGGCAGAATTCTAAGTTAGTTACCTTCTGGAAATGAAATCTAAAAAGGAGAGAAAGAAGGGAAGGAAAGAAAGGAAGAGGAAAAAAAGGAAAGAAGAAGGAACAGTATTCATCTTCAGTGCATGTGAAGTCCCTCTGAAGTCTGGGAATCTACTCAAGTTACATGCCTCAAATTCCACTTCCTGACCTTTCCTGCTCTTCTCTGCCGGATACTGGATCCATATCTGGAACTAGAATGGTGTGCCATCCAAGTTATTCTACATATTTTATTCATTCGCCAAGCGTCAAGGTGGGCCCACCATATGCATAGATAAGGTCCCCACCCCTGGGTGGCTGTAGCCTGATGGAGAAGATAACACACAAATGTGAAATATGGAATAAAAACTACTGCACGTTCGTATATATTCAATACTCCAAAGCAGAAATTGTTGAGGAAATGCATTTCTGAAAACCTTTAACACAGTCTGCAAAGCTTGGTATGTGCCAGTTGTTCAATTTCCATTGTTATTTACAAAAGTGAAGCTTTGAATTAAGGAAAAAAATGCACCATCTGCCTACCCATGTAATAATGCTTGGTTTTATTCCCAAGCATATCAACCACTGGCTTGGCATTTTAACTAACTGGAGCACTTTTTTCATTAGCAGGTGTCTGTGTCTACCACAGGCCTATTTTCCTGATTGCTCATTTTAATATTTTGCCCCTTTACTCTGTCTTTTGCTGGACTTGAAGCTTTCTCTATGTAAGTATGGCCAGTGTGTCAAATGACCTTTGCATTTCCGGTACCTCATGTGCAGGTCACACCTGATGCCCCTCTTTTGCCAGTTACTTAATCTTTGTTTTCAACTGACTGCATAATCCATATTACATTGAGTGCCTTTTGTACTGTGGACACCCAGGGTACATACAGCCCTGTAAGGAAACAAAGAAGTATAACATGTTATCTGCCCTCAACTGAGTTTCAGGCAAAAGAAAAGTGCATATAAAAATGCTCTCTTTTAAGCAGAATTATCTAAGTGC
>NW_021856599.1:0-1017 GCF_006229205.1 Suricata suricatta
GATTGAAATCAAGTTCTTAAAAAGATATCTTTACTCTCATATTTATTGCAGTATATTTACAAAACAGGCAAGATATAGAAATAACTCAAACATCTGCAATCAGTGGATGAATAATCAAGAAAAAGAAAGGAATATATTCCAGAAAGAAGGAAATTCTGCCATTTGTGACAAAATGAAAGAGCCTAGAAAATATCATGTTAAGTGAATAAGCCAGTCACAGAAGGACAAATCCTGCATGCTTTCACATATAGGAGGTACTAAAATAGTGAAACTCATAGAAACAGAGAGGTTGCTGAAAGTGGTGGGGGGCGGGGAGAGAAGGGAAATGGGGAGTTGCTGTTGAACACATATAAAGTTTCAGTTATATAAATTCTAGAGATCTATTATTCAACATTGTGCTTTTAGTTAATAATACTATATCATACACTTAAAGATTTGCTAATATGGTAGATTTCATATTAAGTATTCTTACCATAATGAAATAACTAATTACATAAATAAATAAATATGTAAATAAAGGTTGATCATGTTAAAAATATGAAAGAATTATTCTGAGCACCATTTGTAAAGAACAAAAGAAAGGAAAGGCAAACATGCTTGGAGCTCACCAAATTGTTTGGCAGGGTCTTATTTATTACGTAATTGTTTGTGTAGAATGAGTGGACATAAATAAACCTCTACTTTTAAAATATTTTTTAAACTACTGTGTCATAATCATTACAGAGATGTTTCTTAAACTTTGGATCATTCCCTTATTCTATCACATTTTAAATGTTAAAGAGTGTTAAAAGTTAAGTGGAACAGATTATTACTCCTACTTTGCATACAAGGAAAATAAAAGTACATAGAAAATTCACAAATCTCTTGACAGTTTGACTAACAGTTGAAATAGCACCGCTTATTCCTTTTAAAAAGTCATTTGTAAACAAAAATACTTTCCCTTAAAACTCCAGTAAGATGTTGATCTAAAATAATTTTACATTTAAAAAAGGACAAATGAATAAGCATTCTGTTCAA
>NW_021856600.1:0-2011 GCF_006229205.1 Suricata suricatta
CTTCAGTGCTGATTGTGAGTAATATTTATCACATGTATATTGGGGTTCTCTAGCGAAATGGACCAAGAGAGATCTCTTTACTCTCTATTATCTATCTACCTATCTTATCTATCTATCATCTATCTATCTATCATCTATCATCTGTCTGTGTATCTCTCTATCTGCCTGTCTAGATAGAAAGAGAGGGGCTCCTGGGTGCCTCAGTCGGCTAAGCCTCCGTCTTCGGCGCAGGTCAGATCTCACGTTCGTGGGTTCGAGCCCCGCGTCAGGCTCTGTGCTGACAGCAAGCTCAGAGCCTGGAGCCTATTTCTGTTCATGTGCCTCCTTCTCTCTCTGCCCCTCCCCCTCTCATGCACGGTCTCTCTCTGTATCAAAAATTTAAAAAAAAAAAAGAAAGAGAAAGAGGATCAGAGAGACTTATTATATGAAATTGGCTTCTGCAATTGTGGGTTCTACAAAGTCTGGAATGTGCAGGGCAGGCCAGCAGGCTAGAAATTCAGTGAAGAGCTGATGCAATCTTGAGTCCAAATGCTGGAAGCTCAGACAGAATCTCTATGTGGCAATCTAGAAGTAGAATTCCTTCTTCTCTGAGTGTTTGGAGTCTTGGCACTTAAGGCCTCAACTGATTGGGTGAGGCCCACCCACATTTGGGAAGGTAATCTGCTTTACCCAAAGTCTACTTTAAATGTTAGTCACATCTGGGGCGCCTGGGTGGCTCAGTGGGTTAAGGTCCGGTTTCAGCTCAGGTCATATCTCAGCGTTTGTGGGTTTGAGCCCCACGTCTGGCTCTGTGCTGCCAGCTCAGAACCTGGAGCCTATCTTTGGATTCTGTATCTCTGTCTCTCTCTGACCCTCCCCTGCTCGCACTGTCTCCCTCTGTCTCTCAAAAATAAATCAAAAACACTAAAAAAAATTTTAAATGTTAATCACATCTAAAAAATACCTTTACAGCAACATCTCAACTTGTGTTTGATCGAACAACTGATTACCTTAGCCTAGACAAATTGACACATAAAATTAACATCACTCATCTTCATTAGCCTCTTTCCTCCATTTTAAGTCATTAAAAGTCTGAGGTTGCACTTTTGCTCTGCCATTGGCTGGCTGTGTTACCTTGGGAAGGTTGCTTGTCCCTCTGGGCCTCCATTTCCCCAACATAAATCTGGGGCAATAATAGGATTGCTCTAAAAGAATTAAGTGAATGAATATAAGAGAGTGAATACATTCAAAAAGTCTGTAGAAGAAGATTCAGCACTATGAACTACTTACGACATACATACATACATGCCAGGGACATTTTCATATTTTATATATATTAACTATTTTTTGAAAAAAAATTTTATTCATCTTAAAATCACATTTATGAATCAAGAAACTTCCCAGTCATGACCAATGAATGACTTGAATCAAAAAGCAGGGAGAAGAACCATATGTCTGAGGTAAACTGGACAGAATAAAGAAATGTTTCAAACCCAAATGTTCCCAAAAATGCCCAGAGCCCTCCCCTCCTTCCTTCCTTAGTGACATTTCATCAAGGCTTAGCATTTAAGATAATTTTCAAAAGCTTTTGGCTCAATGATATTCTTGTTTAGCTGTTTTATTTAATCACTAGTGTGGCAAAAGCCTTAGATTTTTCTTTTCTTGGTAATGTATAAAAAGTATTTCTCATACATTATACCTGAAACAGCCCACTTGTGGAAAACACCCAATCACCGCTGATCATGTTTCTATGGGGAAATGGATTCCAAGATCCAAGCAAATGACTTACGAATGAATTTGTAGAAAATACTCTGTCTCTAGTTTGCTGACTGTCCCCTTTAAATGCTGACAGCATGACGAAGCAGGTAAGGACAAGAGCTTTGAGCCATTCAAACAGCCGGCTGCCTGACCAGTGTGACTGTGGCAAATTGCTTAATTCCCACCTGCCTCAGATTCTCAGCTTGGTAATGAACTAATAAATACCACTTCCTAGATTTGCTGTGAAGATGAAATGAATTTTTCTAGCACTTAA
>NW_021856601.1:0-1017 GCF_006229205.1 Suricata suricatta
TTTCTATAATTGAGCCATACAAAAGTATGTTGCACACATTATGACACTACCCCAAAAGCCATGCCTTAGGGGGAAATTATTTTCTTGACTGGTAAATATAGGAAGAAATTATGTGAAGTATTTTATAAAACAAAAAAATGACAAGATTAAAAACAAATTTTTTTTACTGTTTTATTTATTTTAGAGAGAGAGAGAGAGAGACAGCATGAGCAAGGGAGGGTCAGAGAGAGAGAGGGAGACACAGAATCTGAAGACAGGCTTCAGGCTCTGAGCTAGCTGTCAGCACAGAGCCTGAGGCAGGGCTCGATCCCACGAACCATGAGTTTTTGACCTGAGCTGAAATCGGACGCTTAACTGACTGATCCACCCAGGCACTCCAATGACGAGATTTTTTTAAAAGCAGAAGAATTCACTCTAATATTAATAAATAAAAATTTGATTTCATAAATATGGAAAATAGATAAAACCTAAGGGAAAGCTTTCTACAGACACTGTTCAAGTTACAGAGACTATAATGGTAGCTTAAGCATATAGAACATTCTTTAGCTTTTCTAGTAATGAAAGATACATATTTGCTATCATGTGTTGAATAGTTAGTATGTTTTGTCGTGTTCCCTCACTGAGCCTCACGTTGGAGTGTCACTTGTCCGGTCCCTTGCCCTGGCCAGTGGGGCAGTAAATCCTCGGGGGTTCGTTCCTGAGGGAGGGAGAGAGAAATACGGCAGGAGGGAGATGCAGAGAGTGAGGCAAGACAAGCGTTTTCTGATCAAGCCTCTTCTTATTGAGGAAACACAGTATCTTATAAAGGTTTCGAGGTGGGAAAACAAGGCAGCTGACCTAGGTCGGTTGCTAGGAAACAGGGTTAAGGGATTAAGGCTGGAGTAAAAGAGGAACCAAACTAAGGTTTTTAGCACAGCACTGAAGGGCCGATACCACCCTGCCTGTAGGCGATTGATCTTTGTTCTTCTGGCTTCTCCTGACAGGGAGTGGCGCTCCCCTGCCTATTTTTGTAACTCC
>NW_021856602.1:0-1017 GCF_006229205.1 Suricata suricatta
ATTTTTGGTTTAAAAGTGATAAGATCTACAACATTTTGAACTAATTTTTCCTTCAGTGCTCTCTGATGGGTGCGGTTAAAGAAAAAGTGTGCTTCACTATAGCGAATGGAATTAACTGATCAGTACTGTTGTCCAAAACACATTTCTTTCTTTACAAAGCAGCTTTATGTTGTTTATAAAGAGTAAGGACTTTTTTTTTTCAATAAGAGCTTTTTAAAAGACACATATAGGATATATTTACTCATACCATTTTCTTCTTTCTTCCTTTGAAATTTTTACACTAAAACAAGCAAAGGGACCTTTACTTTTTGAAAGGTAGTACAATTTAACGTGGGGGGTGGAATGTGGACTTTGTAGCCAGACAGACCTTATTACGCTTTGTGAATTTGATGTCTAAGCCTCATTTTCTCCATCTGCAAAATGGGAGTTATTAATGCCTCCTTTGAATGGTGATGGTAAAGGTTACATGAGATGATGAACGTAAACTGCTCTGATGTGGTATCTGGTACAGAGTTGACATGTAACACTTTCTTTTCCCCTCCGAGTCCACTTACCTCCTCCCCAGAGCCTTCACTATACTCAGCAACCCCTCCATGAATCTGTGAAAAATCTAAACCTTCTTTATGAAAGCATCTTAACTTGCTCAGAAGTTACATAGAAATCAGAGGTAGAGTCAGTTGGAATCTGGAGTGACTAAAATGTTTCCCTTCATTCCATGGTTTTTTGAATCCGTAAAATGTTTAGGTGACGATAAAACTACATTGTGAGTTGTCCTCTTAGAGATTAATGCAAGCATTTTTAGGTTTTTCTTTTTTACAGTGAGAATATTCTTAGGGTTTCATGTTAGTGTGACTATACTTTAGTCTCATGGAGAAACTCACCATGGACCTCTCTGAGGACACAGAGAAGCATCAAAAGAGATGCAGTATTTAATACACAGTAGCAGAATATGTACTATTGAAGCTTGAAAAGATGTGAGTTCTTTGTGTGCAACCTTTCATTTATGCATGTGAGAGG
>NW_021856603.1:0-1017 GCF_006229205.1 Suricata suricatta
GCCTCTGAGCTGTCAGCACGGAGCCTGACGTGGGGCTTGAACCCACGAACCATGAGATCATGACCTGAGCTGAAGTCGGACACTTAACCTGCTGAGCCACCCCAGCGCCCCAAGAGAGACTCTCTGTTTCTGACAAGCTTCAGGCGACGCTAAGTCCGCTGGTCCCCGGAGCACCCTCTGGGCAGCAACAATATGCAGGAACTTGGATTCTTTTTAGTTGCAATTCTAGGCTTAACTAACAGGCAGAGATTCTTTGTTTACGTGATAAAGAGATGCTTTAGGCTTAATGTCTCCAAGTATGTTTCTGTTTCAACGTGTGAATCATCCCCACATGCAGAATCTTGACCCTCAGATAAATTACTTACCACCTGAAGGTAATAAGGAAGGTGCTGGCATGTCCTCAGGTTTCTCCAGGTGGAAATAGCCAGCAGAGCTCGGGGCTGCCGAGCAGTGGAAATGGTGGGTCGGTGCCCGCCGCCGGAGGGTCTCCTGCAGCCTCACACACGGGGGGGAAAAGAGGGGTATCCGCAGGGAGCTGTCCAAACCCCCTAAGAGCCGCTTGTGATTTGCCAGCAGTTTCAGAAACCATGACTGATTTTTGGTATGTTTTCTAATCTTCGGTAATATTATTCGTATGTGCAAGAGGGCGTGTCGGTGTGAATGCACGCGTGTGTGCACTGGCAGATAATTGAAGGTTTGGAGTAAGCGTTGTAAGGCAAAGGTAACAAACTAAACATAATCCCAGTTTTGCAGATTTCCGCTTGCCGGGAGGTTAATGGCGACGCTGAAGTTTTCTAGTACCTGATCTGCTCCTTTAACTAACTACGGCCTTAGAGAAATCACTCACAGCCTAAGTGGTAAGCTTCAGGTCCTCAGTGAGTGAGTGGGGTAGGTATATGACCTCAAGGGTCTTTCACGTCAGTAATTTCATGAAAGAGCTTGGCTTAAAACCTCAGGTTAGTTTTGAGTCAGAGTGTCAGCTAAAAAACAAAAAGCAAAACAAAACCCAAAAAAAAA
>NW_021856604.1:0-1017 GCF_006229205.1 Suricata suricatta
GCTGCAGGTTCAACTCAGCTCCCTTCCAGGAGCAGCTGCTGTGAATAAACATGGCTGGGGTGGGGGTCCCAGGAGCCTCACGCGGCACACCTGAGTCCCGCAGGCCAAGCCAGGTGGGTCCTTGCCTTTCCAGCTCACCTTCTCCCAAAGGAGGGGGAGGAAGAGGCGGTAGGAGCGAGCTGGGAGACTGGGTCACCGAAGTGGCCTTGTGACCGCAGGGAAGGTTTTCTGAGCCGCTGTTTGCCTCTGTGAAATGGGCCAGTAGTACCTATCCCTGGGAGTGTTCTGATCAAAGGGAGCCTGGGGCCAGGAAAAGGCTTGGCTGATTCCCGCGGCAGCCTCACGCCTGCGGGATGGGGGGAGGCCTCGGAGCCAGTGGGCGTTCCCAGCCTGATGAGCCCCCATTTTCACCAGCTCTGAAAAACGGGGGCTGGGAGCGCTGCCCACCTCCAGACCCAGGCCTTCTGCAGATTGAGCCAGTCAGACGTGTCGAGTGTTTGGTTGGCCCCGCGCCTGGCTTGGACTGATCGCGGCACAGGCGCCGCTGCCTCCTGTATTTGGCAGGGAGGCGGAGAAGGAACGGCCATCACCCTCGGGATGCCCACAGGAAAGCAGGCACCCGGGGACATGCTCCTCTCTTATCTGGGCACCACAGGCTGTCCCTTTCCGGCTGTCTGGAGGCTGCCTCTGACTTTGTCCTGCCTGTTTGAGTTCAGTGCCCTGAGGCTAGTGACTTCCACCACCTCCAGTTTCTTCCTGTAAAATGGGAATAATAGCACCCATCACCTCAGAGGTGAGCACCGTGCCCAGCTGCTAATAAGCACCTAGTAAAACAGCAGATGCCTGGGGGAAGGGAGCCCAGAGGAGCAGCCTGATTCACCCTGGGGAGGGGTCAGGGAAGGCTTCTCAGAGGAGGTGACCATTGGTGGGTTACCGAGGATGATTAAGAGTTAACAGGGCAGAGAGACCAGTGAACAGGTGCAAAGATATGGAGGAGAGAAACTGGGGGTGGGGGGG
>NW_021856605.1:0-1017 GCF_006229205.1 Suricata suricatta
CATACTGTTGCCGGGAGTACAACTCCACCAAGAGAGGACACCTGGAAGCCTGTGCCTGGTTTCTCCTGGACTTTGCCCCATCTACCTTGTCCTTTTGCTGATTTTAATTTGTATCCTTGGCTGTGTTAAACCATATTCATGATTAAAACAGCTTTTTGTGAGTACTTTCTGATGGACCACTGGGCCCAACCACCGAGAACCCTCCACCCGACCTTCTTTTTACTCCAATCATCTAAGTTCCCATTAGAAGAATTATGGAAGTCTTGCCACAAGCTTTGTCCCATTAGAAAATGTTGATACTCTTCACCAAATCTTTTTTACTCAACTTTGGCTATTTTTTGTGATTGTGTGATTTTGTGATTTTTTGTGATTTTTCCCCAGGAAAATGATTCTGTCCAAGGATGTTGTTGTTAAAGCACAGGACACAGCAGAAAATACAGTGTTGGACTTACAGACCACCTAAAAGCTTTAAGTAGTATCTAAAAAAATAAATACACAGGGGCACCTTGGTGGCTCAGTCGGTTGAGCGTCTGACTTCAGCTCAGGTCATGATCTCATGGTTCGTGAGTTCAAGCCCCACATGCTCTGTACTAACAGCCCAGAGCCTGCTTCGGATTCTATCTCCCGCTCTCTCTGGCCCTCCCCTGCTCACACTCTATCCATCTCTCTAAAATAAATACACATTAAAAATATTTTTAAAATAAAAGGTGAAATACAGAGATGTTAGGCAAAAGATTTAAAAGAATTTCATGGGAAAGTAATTGCTGGCATCAAACCTACAATTCCAGTGTATTCAATCAAAATTACAATTTCATTTACTGGATAAGTATATATATTCATGAGTATGTCTACTGAGCATATATTGCAGAGTGATGCTTTTCTCACTATATTTAAAGTTTTTTTTTCATTCCTTACTTATATTCAAGCATTCTTCCATTTTTCCGATCGGCAATACTCACCAATGACAAAATTTAATTTTTTTTTGCTGCCTTTCACATTCTCAAACATTTTTACATA
>NW_021856606.1:0-1017 GCF_006229205.1 Suricata suricatta
GTGATTGTCTGAATGCTGGAGTCAGGAGCACCAGAGGAAAGTATGTAAGTCCCAGTACCATCAAGCAGGAAGGACCAGATCCTTCCTTCGTTGCCTTTTATTCTATGTAGGTTGTCAATGCATGGGGGGGGGGGGCGCAAACTTCCTTACTAAATTCACCAATTCAAGTGTTAATTTCATCCAGAAATACCCTCCCACCTAGATATAATGTTTAGTCAAGTAATGCATCACCCTGTGATGAAGTGGACACATAAAATTAACCATCACAAAAGAACTTTAACTTTTACTCTGAATAAAATGGGAACTGAATAAAGGGTTTTAAGCAGAGAACTGACATAACCTTAGGCCTGCAAAGAAGGGGACACTACTGGATAGAGAAATGACTCTGTGAAGATAAGGGTGGGAGCCAGGAGACCAGCTAGGGTGGAATTGCAGTGATGATGCAGGCAGATGATGGTTATGTTCTACTTGATCGGGAGGCATGGTTTTGATACATTGTTGCACACAGTTAGCTGAAGTTCTGTTTATCATTTCTCATGTATATTTATCTATTAATTAGGCCTATAGATGTTTTTCTAAGTTTTCTTCTTTTTGATAAAATTATACTGATCTGATATTCTGAAGTGGTCAGTTCTCTCTTGTTCTTTTTATTATTTGTACCGTCTTATATAAGTGGGATTAAATGTACCTTGAAGGGCATCTGGGTAGCTTGGTCAGTTAAACATCCAACTCTTGGTTTCAGCTCAGGTCATGATCTGGTAGTCTGTGGGTTCAGCCCTGCATCGGGCTTCTTGCTGACAGTACAGAGCTTGCTTGGGGTACCCTTTCTCCCATTCTCTCTGCCCCTCCCCCACTTACGCTGTCTCCATCTCTCTCAAAATAAACAAATACATTTTAAAATGTATCTTGAAAGACTCTTAGAATTCCCTTAAAATATCTTCTGAGCATGGCATTTGTTTACACAAGGTATATTATGACTACCATTTCTATTCAGTATATATAATTTTTGTAATCTTT
>NW_021856607.1:0-1017 GCF_006229205.1 Suricata suricatta
CCTGGCAAGGACGGCAGTGGATATGAGGCCAGTGAAGCCTCCTGTGATAGTATACAAAGCTTTTCTTAAGGAGAAGGGAAGCCAAAGGGGTCACCTGCCCTCCTGATCCTTGGATCTTCCTTCTTCTGCTCATATTTCTCCATGAAGGCCTAAGGCAAGAAAAGAGACTCTGAGATGTTCCTTGCGGATTTAAGAAGTTATTCTGCGCACCATATTCTGGTTTGCTCCTGCCCCCTCCATGTCACCTCCACTTTTCCCTCTGCTCCTTAAGGTGCTAAGCAGAGGAGTTTGTGTGTGAATGGGGAGGACAGAGAATATGTCTGTGTTACAGCCTCCCCTGGTCTTTGTGTCTGGTGACAGGAAAGTCTCTGATGGAGGGAGCCTTACGGGGAAGACAATCCACCCTTCTTGGGAAGCTCCCAATCTAATCACAGATGATAATCACCTATATGGTGTCCTCTGCTGTAAAATAGTACCTGAGCTCAGGTCACTTTGTTACCTCCTGGATGCTAGCACCAGTCCTAGGGAAGTACAACAGTGGGAAGAAACAGGATCTAAGCTGAGATGGTAATTCTGTCCTCTCTGGACAGGCCATTGTCTAGAAGCAGTGTTCATGTGTTGATTTGCAAAGCACTCCTAACTTCTCTTCAGGGATTTTGTCCAAAGGGGATCTCCGTTCCTGGAATTCACTGAAAGCTCTGCCTGACATGCCCTCTGCAACACATCATGTTAATGGGAAGGGAGGGCTGGAGGCCAGCCAGGTGCCCTACCCCCAGCCATGTCAGGATGGCTGTATTGATTGCAGAATCTGACAGAAGGTTACTGCAATGGATGGGGATTCACTGATAGTGGAGGAATAAAGCTCTGGCCCTGGAGCCTATCTTCTTAACTGGGCTCCCAGCCAGCACTTCCTTGCCAACTTTCTACTCCCAATCCATCATGCACACCCAGCTAGATCTGGCTTCCCTGAACACCACATAGTCAAACTCCCCAATTGCTTAGAAACCATTAATGGGT
>NW_021856608.1:0-1017 GCF_006229205.1 Suricata suricatta
ACCCATTAATGGTTTCTAAGCAATTGGGGAGTTTGACTATGTGGTGTTCAGGGAAGCCAGATCTAGCTGGGTGTGCATGATGGATTGGAAGTAGAAAGTTGGCAAGGAAGTGCTGGCTGGGAGCCCAGTTAAGAAGATAGGCTCCAGGGCCAGAGCTTTATTCCTCCACTATCAGTGAATCCCCATCCATTGCAGTAACCTTCTGTCAGATTCTGCAATCAATACAGCCATCCTGACATGGCTGGGGGTAGGGCACCTGGCTGGCCTCCAGCCCTCCCTTCCCATTAACATGATGTGTTGCAGAGGGCATGTCAGGCAGAGCTTTCAGTGAATTCCAGGAACGGAGATCCCCTTTGGACAAAATCCCTGAAGAGAAGTTAGGAGTGCTTTGCAAATCAACACATGAACACCGCTTCTAGACAATGGCCTGTCCAGAGAGGACAGAATTACCATCTCAGCTTAGATCCTGTTTCTTCCCACTGTTGTACTTCCCTAGGACTGGTGCTAGCATCCAGGAGGTAACAAAGTGACCTGAGCTCAGGTACTATTTTATAGCAGAGGACACCATATAGGTGATTATCATCTGTGATTAGATTGGGAGCTTCCCAAGAAGGGTGGATTGTCTTCCCCGTAAGGCTCCCTCCATCAGAGACTTTCCTGTCACCAGACACAAAGACCAGGGGAGGCTGTAACACAGACATATTCTCTGTCCTCCCCATTCACACACAAACTCCTCTGCTTAGCACCTTAAGGAGCAGAGGGAAAAGTGGAGGTGACATGGAGGGGGCAGGAGCAAACCAGAATATGGTGCACAGAATAACTTCTTAAATCCACAAGGAACATCTCAGAGTCTCTTTTCTTGCCTTAGGCCTTCATGGAGAAATATGAGCAGAAGAAGGAAGATCCAAGGATCAGGAGGGCAGGTGACCCCTTTGGCTTCCCTTCTCCTTAAGAAAAGCTTTGTATACTATCACAGGAGGCTTCACTGGCCTCATATCCACTGCCGTCCTTGCCAGG
>NW_021856609.1:0-1017 GCF_006229205.1 Suricata suricatta
GTGCGCCCTCGCTGGCGCTCCGCGTGTGAACTGGGGCGAGGTGACCCGCTCTGCGCTCAGTTCCCGGATCTGTAGAATGGGGGTGCTGACAGTGGCAGCTGTGCTGCCGTGCTAAACGGTGTTGGCGGTCCTTGGCATGCGATGAGATTCAGTGAGTCGCTGCTGCTGCTGCTGCTGCTGCTGCTGCTAAAGTCCAAGGCCCTTTTTCTCTGAGCCAGAGTGACCCGGCAGCCTCTGGTCCTGTCTGCGCCCAGCTCCTTCTGACTTCTCTCCCTGAGGGCAAGTGCCGTCATTCTCAGGTGGCATAGGGATTTCAGAGTTGGTGATTCTGAGGGGTGGCAAGCAGAAAGGGCTTCTCCCTTTTTCTTCTTTCAGATCGGCCTTCTGGAGGCTCCACCCTTCCAATGGGAAGAGCCCAGAAAAAAGATATGGCTTTTGGACAGAGGGAAGCGAGGCCTCGGGTGAGTTCATTGCTACCTAAAATATACGAACAGCTTTTTTTTTTAAATCCTCAAACTGAAATTCTCTACTCAGTACAATTTTTTGCAGGACCTGGAACTCAAGCCTTTTCCTGGTCCACCTTGTTAGATGGCGGATTGTGTAGGGAATGCTAACCTCCTCCTGGCCAACGCATGTCTAATGTTTCTCTTTTCTTTTCCTAACAGACACTACTTTTTATTCATTAATCTCAATTCAGTGTCTGATTACTAACTTGACAGGTAAGAGGCCACGTGGGGGCAAAACAAACAAATGTGCACACTTGGCACTTCCTTTCTGGCCCTGCTTCCTTGGCTCGCCTCTGTCTCCCTCCCTACCCTTGGCTTTTCTTTTTCTTTTCACTCCTGAGTTTCCCATTATACCTTCCCTAGGTTTCTCCAACCCATTGTCTATAGCATTTTTTCTCCCTCTTAACCTTGTGGATCATGCGCCTTGCTTCTGCATTCTCTTGAAAACTGTTCTTGACCTGCCATTTTCATCCTTATGGTGTAGAATAGGGGAGGGACCCCACCCCGGGAG
>NW_021856610.1:0-1017 GCF_006229205.1 Suricata suricatta
GACTGTTGTGAATAAGGCTACTGTGAACATGGGAGTGCAGAGATCTCTTTGAAATACTGATTTCATTTCCTGTGAATATATATCCGGGAGAGGGATTGCTGGATAGTGTGGTAGTTCTATATTTAATTTCTTAAAGAAACGTCATACTGTTTTGTAGTGACTGTACTAGTTTACCTTCCCACCAGTGATATGCAAGGGTTTCTTTTTCTGCACATCCTCACCAACATGTGTTACTTCTTGTCTTTTTGATAATGACCATCCTAACAGATGTCAGACAACACCACTTTCTGATGTTATCCAATGGAGATATTTCAAGGTTTCAAGGTTGTTGTTGTTTAATCTAGTATTTTGTAACCATCATCAGCTTAGTGAATTTCAAGTGTACAAAATGAACATATAAATCACCGTTGTTAGTACTATATTAGAAGATTTCATACTAAATGTTTCCACAAAAGGCAAATGTTACATATTTGTATGATACAAAAATATGTTGGAATATAGGACTAAAGCTCTTATCTCTAACGTATGCACCCATATTCCTAGAGTGATTGTAAAGAAAATCAAGCATTGAGCCTATTAGAATTTCTTTTCATATTGTATTTAGGTACTTGAGAAAGAATTCTGAGTGTACTTTATTTCGAGCTTTTGCTCTTGCATTCTAGCATGAAGGGGCAAACCAGGGAGATTAGAATGTATTGTGAACACTGGGGTTATTCGGCCTGTTAATCAACATGTATTAAAGAAGTCTCCTTTTTTAAGTTTATAGATAGCAGGTTCATAAAAAGGTATTTTTTTAAGTTTATTTATTGGGGGCGGGGAGCGGGAGCAGGGAAGGGGCAGAATCTAAAAGAGAGAGAGAGAGAGAGAGAGAGAGAGAGAGAGAGAGAGAATCCTAAGCAGACTCCACACTGTCACACTGTCAGCAAAGAGCCCAATGTGGGGTTCAAACTCACAAAATGCTAGATCATGACTTGAGCCAAAATCAAGAGTTGGATGCTTAACTGACTGAGCCACGCA
>NW_021856611.1:0-2011 GCF_006229205.1 Suricata suricatta
AATTTATCATTTAGAAATAATGATTCACTGAGTTATGCAAGTGTTGGCATATTTTATAATCACATTTGGTATTATTACAACATCAATCTCATCAGAAAAGCCTTTAAAATTGGGAAACTGTCAAACTCACAGTAGTGAATATGACTTTTCCAAATTCCCATTTTCACTTAACAGCTCAAGTTTTATCATTGGAAAAATATACTATCAGTTATTTTCTTTCGCATCACTTCCTTAATTTTCCAGAAAATGTCATAACATTCTACTTTGAATGTGAATTCTTTGAATATGCGTCCTTTCTAGAGGTAAGAGGAAGGAACTAGCTTAATTCCTAGTTGTCTTTCCTTTCAGCTTGTAGCAATGGTTCTTGGGCTTAATAGGTCCTAAACAAATACCTGTGGATTTGAATTAAATTTATTTTCTCCATGAATTTAGACTGCTGTATGGTTTCCATATGTCCCAGTTTGCTTGAGGCAATCCCCATTTATGCCTATTCCTCGATGTACCATCCAGTTTAAATTTTTCCTGATTTAATCAAGTAGCATTAAATATTGTACTAAAAGAAGTGAGGATTAATTTGATGGGTCTTTATTTAGTACTTGGAATTTCTACTATAGTTTCATTTATAACTGTGAGACTAGTATGCAGGAACAAGAATTCTCACCTTAACACATACAGAAACAACCAGAGATAACTTATCTTTCTATTCCAGAATGTTTTAAAATGCAAAATAACAATTGCTGTTTAGGATAGTGTACAGAGTCTTCGTGATAAAATGATACGTCCTTGCACTTGAACTCAAGTGACTAGGAACAGTTAAATCCTTCTAGTCTTGGGTGTGGAGGAAGAAGCATTCAACAGTTGCCCCTGCAGTCTATTTGGTGTTCTAGCCAATTATGCCATGGCCCATGCTACTGGTTTCAAGATGTTACAAACTTCCAGGCTGCTAATCAGAAGGATCTTCAGGAAATGTCAGCAGTTATAGAGTAGGTGTCCATGAAATATGTGCAGGAAATAGAAGCTGGTTACCATAATGTAAAAATACTGTAATGATCAAATGTTCTTGCTCCTACAGTTTTGGCAACATCCAATGGTAAAAATCTTCAAAATTCTGTTTATTTTGTCATCAATGCTTTTTAAAAAAATTGCATCAAAAAACTCTTTGGGCAGTAATGAGCTAAAAGCCAAGATTATTTAATGACAAACTAAGTAGAAACTTTCTGTTTCTCAAGAAAGCTAACATTTGCAAAAGTCTTAAAACTCCCAATCCAACCAGAGGGCCAAAATGGCTGACCACCTGAATCCACTTCAAAAATTAATGTTATTTTAAGATGATTTGCATGTAGATCATGATTTAACGTGCAGCTGCAGAAGGTGTATTTACATGTCACTCTGTGAAGTGTGACTTTCTACTTGGATCAAATGATTTCACTTTAGAAATTTGATTCCAAGTTTTCTTATGACCATACAAAAAGTGAAGCAATAGCTATTATTTTATTGGTTCCTTTAACAGAATAACTTCACAGATAATTAAATAATGCAAGTCTTATAACAACGTATCAGATGTTACAAATAGGACACCAACCAGTTTAAAATGGTTCCGTTTTTCCTCTCATACAAATCATGTAATAAAAGTAAAAGAATTTGAAGTTAATTTTGTTAAGATAAAACATCAGATAATATTGTTAAAGCCATTTTAAAATTTAGTTTTAAAGTTCAACATTGAGATAAAATTATTTGTTTTATATAGTAATAAAACCAATTTAAATTGTGATAGAGAACTTTGTAAAAACATGGTAAAAATAATGTTCCACTAAATTAAGAAATATACATTGAATAAATGTGCTTTTCGTATTGGTTGTCATACCTACAAAATTCATAAATACATCCTAAAAAGGCTATGATGATCAAATAACTGAAATAGAAACTATAGTTATCAAATTTCATAGATATTTTGTACATACATGCATTTAAAGTAATTCTACTATATAATATTTTATGTTTTTACATATAA
>NW_021856612.1:0-1017 GCF_006229205.1 Suricata suricatta
TCTATGGAGAAGTGTTTGTTCATGTCTTCTGCCCATTTCTTCACTGGGTTATTTGGTATTGGCACAAAAACAAACACATAGACCAATGGAATAGAATAGAGAACCCAGAACTGGGCCCACAAATGTACGGCCAATTAATTTTTGACAAAGCAGGAAAGAGTATCCGATGGAAAAAAGACAGCCTCTTTAGCAGGTGGTGCTGGGAGAGCTGGACAGCAACATGCAGAAGAATGAAACTAGACCACTTTCCTACACCGTACACAAAAATAAGATCAAAATGGCTGAAGGACCTGAATGTGAGACAGGAAACCATCAAAACCCTCGAGGAGAAAGTAGGAAAAAACCTCCTAGACCTCAACCGCAGCAATCTCCTACTCGACACATCCCCAAAGGCAAGGGAAATCAAAGCAAAAGTGAACTCTCGGGACCTCATCAAGATAAAAAGCTTCTGCACGGCAAAGGAAACAATCAAGAAAACTAATAGGCAACCGTCAGAATGGGAAAAGATAGTTGCAAATGGCATATCAGATAAAGGGCGAATATCTAAAATCTACAAGGAACTCACCAAACTGCACATTTTTAAATACTCAACGTGCCACTAGGACACAACCCGGCAATGGCTGTCCCGGCTGTTTCTCCCCAGATAAGGTAAGAATGGTGCTCGCCCCAAAGCCTGGTCGTGAATGCTTGTGGCCATGGACACGTTGCCACAAATGGGATGTCTGTGGCCTGGACATGACGCTCTTAGCAGCAGCAGCTGGGGGACAGAGACCCAGTGGCGCTCCAGGGGGTGAGGACGCAGACGGGCCACGCTGGAGGCACCACGGAACGCTGCTCAGCCATGAGGTGGAGCACACAGATGCGCACACAGCCTGGGCCCATCTGCACAGAACTGCTGAGTGAGAAGAGCCAGTCCTGAAAGGTTACTCAGTGAATGACTCCATTTATACAACAGTCTGCAAAGGACAAAATCAGAGGAATGGAAAAGAGAAGAGTGGATTGCAGGAGTCCAAGGAC
>NW_021856613.1:0-1017 GCF_006229205.1 Suricata suricatta
GCCCATCCACCTCCCCTCCAGCAGCCCTCAGTTTGTTCTCTTATTTAAGAGTCTCTAGGGGTGTCTGGGTGGCTCAGTCAGTTAAGTGTCTACTCTTGGTTTTGGCTCAGGTCATGGTCTTACAGTTTATGAGCCCCATGTCAGGCTCTGCAGTGCCAGTGCATAACCCGCTAGGGATTCTCTCTTCCTCCCTCTCTCTCTGCCCCTCCCCTACTCGCAGTGTCTCTCTCTCTCTCTCTCAAAAAAAATAAAGCAATAAAACTTTGAGTCTCTTATGTGTATTCTACACAATATTCTCTGGTGTATATATGCACATACAATAGATTATCATTCAGCAATCAAAAAGAATGAAATCTTGCCATGTTAAATGATGTGGATGGAGCTAGAGTATATTATGCTAAGTAAAATAAGTCAGAGAAAGACAAATATTTACTCATGTGTGGAATCTAAGAAACAAAATAGAAATGTACTTAGTATTATAACTAAAAAGCAGTAGATTATCATTTATCTGTTGAAGCGTGGGTTTGTCCCACAAATGATGTCATTTCCAAATATCTCATAAGAAAAGTAGGTCTTCTAGTACAGAAGCAGGGTTAATTGAATAATTATGATAATGATGATAATTATGATGGTGAAAAGGAAGGAAGAGGTGGAGAAGGAAGGAAAGAGCAATAAGGAGAAGAGGAAGGGGAGGTGGAAGAGGAGGAAGTTACAAAGTGTTTATTATCTTATTGGTATCCTGTGTAACTGAAGAAATAAATCATTCACTTTATTTTATTTTATTTTTTGAGAGAGAAGAAGTGCACACGAGTAGAGGAGAGGAGCAAAGTGGGGGGGAGAGAGAGAGAATTTTAAGCAAGCTCCACTCTCAGTGCGGAGTCTGATATAGGGCATCATGACCTGAGCCAAAATCAAGTGGGACGTTCAACCGACTGGGCCCTCAGGCACCTCTAAACCATTCACCTTATTTGTTTTAATGATTATTTGCTTATTTTGAGAGAGAGAGAGAGAGAGAGA
>NW_021856614.1:0-1017 GCF_006229205.1 Suricata suricatta
TCAAAAGGTCAAACAGTTGGCAGTGGTTTTGTCTGGGGCGAGAAATCACAGCAAGTCTCTATCTCATTCCCCTCTGTTGTTTTGTTTTTACAATTATATTGTTCTTATAATCCCAAAGTCTAAAGATACAATATAGGGTGAAACAGAGTTGATGGGTAATCACAACTTTTTGCCCATATTTTGTAAAAAAAAAAAAAAACACAAAGAAACAAACAAAAACAACAAAACATAAACCTGGAGAGAACTGTCTAAAGACACTGTTGTGAAAACTGGAACAAAACCCCCAGTTCTTGACAGCAGCTCCCGCCCTTCTTGTTTGGTTTCCAAGACCGGCGTTGTGGCGCCATGAGACTTGAGGCCTTTTATAGAAGAAACCAAAACATCTATAGTATTTCCGTTAAATCACTACATTCTCATTTTAGAGTGTGGTAGATAATGCGGCAGCTGTCCTGTGAGCCCTGTCCACTTTTCCTACAAAGATCAGGAGACCGCTGAGCCAATCCTTCAAGCCTACGGTTTTAATTACAATATTGAAGTAGGAAGGTTTGATTTTAAGAAGGATTCAAGTGAGAGAAAAGGTGCCTTCCTGAAACTCCGTGATTTTGGTACTTGATGTTATAGGCTTTAACTTTCCATTGAATCTAGGAAAAGACTCTCATGTATTAATGAGTGAGCTTAGCATCATATTATGTCAAAATTTCTCTGCATATTAGACTTCAAAATGCAACATGAGCTAAAACAATCATGAATAATTCATATCATATCATGTATGTCAGACTAGAAAAAGATATTTTATCTTGAACGGGAAAGATTTTAGCATAAAAGGTCATTATGTGGGACTAGAACAAAACAAAAGCATTTTAGAACACGCTCTGTGCTTGAGTATCTATCTGAGAGAACTTCTTTAACAATATAAATTGTTAGAGCATATCAACCAATGTCCTTCCTCACCACTCTAGTTGCCTCCAGGGAAGTAGCACCGAATCGCTAGTCAAACAACTGTCCATAGACTGGTGT
>NW_021856615.1:0-1017 GCF_006229205.1 Suricata suricatta
GATTGAAATCAAGTTCTTAAAAAGATATCTTTACTCTCATATTTATTGCAGTATATTTACAAAACAGGCAAGATATAGAAATAACTCAAACATCTGTCATCAGTGGATGAATAATCAAGAAAAAGAAAGGAATATATTCCAAAAAGAAGGAAATTCTGCCATTTGTGACAAAATGAAAGAGCCTAGAAAATATCATGTTAAGTGAATAAGCCAGTCACAGAAGGACAAATCCTGCATGCTTTCACATATAGGAGGTACTAAAATAGTGAAACTCATAGAAACAGAGAGGTTGCTGAAAGTGGTGGGGGGCGGGGAGAGAAGGGAAATGGGGAGTTGCTGTTGACCACATATAAAGTTTCAGTTATATAAATTCTAGAGATCTATTATTCAACATTGTGCTTTTAGTTAATAATACTATATCGTACACTTAAAGATTTGCTAATATGGTAGATTTCATATTAAGTATTCTTACCATAATGAAATAACTAATTACATAAATAAGTAAATATGTAAATAAAGGTTGATCATGTTAAAAATATGAAAGAATTATTCTGAGCACCATTTGTAAAGAACAAAAGAAAGGAAAGGCAAACATGCTTGGAGCTCACCAAATTGTTTGGCAGGGTCTTATTTATTACGTAATTGTTTGTGTAGAATGAGTGGACATAAATAAACCTCTACTTTTAAAATATTTTTTAAACTACTGTGTCATAATCATTACAGAGATGTTTCTTAAACTTTGGATCATTCCCTTATTCTATCACATTTTAAATGTTAAAGAGTGTTAAAAGTTAAGTGGAACAGATTATTACTCCTACTTTACATACAAGGAAAATAAAAGTACATAGAAAATTCACAAATCTCTTGACAGTTTGACTAACAGTTGAAATAGCACCGCTTATTCCTTTTAAAAAGTCATTTGTAAACAAAAATACTTTCCCTTAAAACTCCAGTAAGATGTTGATCTAAAATAATTTTACATTTAAAAAAGGACAAATGAATAAGCATTCTGTTCAA
>NW_021856616.1:0-1017 GCF_006229205.1 Suricata suricatta
TTTCATTCCAAAGGAGGTGACATTTCCCTCTGAGAGTAGTTTGTGACATTCCTCATGGAAGGACAAGAGGGTTCTTAGTTATAAACAGAGACTAACTCTGGAAAGGAATCTGTCAAAGGGATACTGCATTCTCACAGAATTATGGAGAAGACCAGGCTTGAGGATGCAGCCATGAAAGAGACAGAAAGTCACATGTGAACAGACTAGGTGAGAACACCGCTCTGCGGCCTCCAAGCATCTGATGGGGTGGCTGCCATACTGTTACCACTGGCACCTACTCTTACAGCCACCAGAAAATTCTGAATTCTTTCTCCTTTGCCTTCATGGCTCCCAAGTCAAAGGGAGTCATTCACGATTGGTGAAGCCTCGGTCACCTGATGCTTGATCACAAGGGAGGTTGGGAGGTGCGTATATAGCACTTCAGCTTCCATGCGGAAAGTGAGCCCCGATTCTCTAAAATTTATATGGGATAGAGGAAAGGAATTCAGGAAACATAGTACAGGGTTCAGAAACGGGGCACTCCCTTAAGAAAAAAGTCATATTGATTTGAAAAGTTCTAGTTTCTGATGAGGGAGAAGAGGGTAGTGGTGGTGTCTAAGTGCAGTTGATGACTCGGGGGGTGGGGCTAAGCAGCAGAAAGTTCTTTGCCACAGCAAAGGACCTGGGAAGGACAGCTTTCAGTGGTTCTCAAGCTTGGCTTCATTCAGAATCACCTGGAGAGCTCTCCCAACCTACTCTTGCCAGGGCTCCATTCTAGACCCACTGAGTCAAACTTCCGGAAAGCGAATTCTGTTTTAAAATCTCCCTAGTGATCCTAATGTGTGGGTAGGGTTGAGAACCACTGAATTACACCTAAGGCACCTGAAAAGAGAAACAGATGGGCCCTAAGAGATCATGATGGGCAGATGCTGAAAGGTACCCCTTTCAGAGTTCGGTACTTTTGTGATCTAGTGCCTGCGGAGTAACAGTGGGAAGGAATCATCTTGTAACTCACCAGCGTTTTTAAAGGCCTAACAT
>NW_021856617.1:0-1017 GCF_006229205.1 Suricata suricatta
GAATTAGAACATCCAAGAGCCATGTTGCCGGACTACACTTAAATGTTAAGTGCTAGGAGCTTAGTCCTGGCACCCGAAGATGACTTCTGGTTTCCTTGTGTGGCCCCTGGCGCCCTGGCTCGGCAGCAAGAGGCGTTGGGCCTGGGGCTCACAAGGACAGGTCAAGTGAAGGCAAAGTCGGGGCTCTGAACTGAGCCCCAGGCCTTTTAACAACAGAAGCTCACCTGGTAACGGAACCAAAGGCCTTTCAGTAGAAGAGAAGGTACATTTAAATCTCCGTACGTTCACTGCGACCTTGGGTTGCAGCTTTGCAAGAGACTCTGACTCGGTTAGGACTGCTGACTGTGCGGGCTTCGTCCAACAGTCACAGGGCATGCGCTGACTGACCATTCACCCTTGCCTGAGGTTCTGGTTTCCCCTCTCTGACTGGGAGATTGTCCCCGAAGTCCCGGCCTCCCCTCTCTGACTGGGAGGTTGTCCCCGAAGTCCCGCCCTCCTCTCTCTGACTGGGAGATTGTCCCCGAAGTCCAGACCTCCCCTCTCTGACTGGGAATTTTGTCTGCAAAGTCTAGGCCTCCTCTCTGTGACTAGGAAGATTATTCCTGAAGTCCAGGCCTCCCCTCTCTGACTGGGAAGATTGTCCTCTCTGTCTGAGGACCCTGGACTCAGGAGGAAGAGGAAGGAGGCCCCCCACTGGCCACCGTAACTGCCAGATCAGCCCTGGTGCCTGGGGAGCACCTCCATGGGCAGACCCCTTGACCCAGGTCACTGCCTAGAGCCAGAAAATGGGGCTCTTTCTGCATAGAAATTGGGGGCAGGGGCAGTAGAAGTTGCATCCGGTCTTGCTTTTCTGAGCTGTGTCTTCCTGGGGATCACTTTCTGAGCCCGAGGGTGGCCTGGATCCAAGATCCGGTTCCCTGGTCTTCCTCCCACATTCCCTTAGTGCTTTAGGCCTTTGGTGGCAGGTCCGCACGCCTGTCCCTGAGACACTCACAGGGACCTGACCTTCGTGCTCTG
>NW_021856618.1:0-1016 GCF_006229205.1 Suricata suricatta
CAAAAACTAAAGAAGATAGTGACCACTAGGGTATCTGGGTGGCTCAGAAGGTTAAGAATCCGACTTTGGTGCAGGTCATGATGTCATGGTTTGTGAGTTGAAGCACCACATCAGGTAGTGTGCGGATAGCTTAGAACTTGGTGTCTGCTTCAGATCCTGTATCGCCCTTACTCTCTGACCCTCTGCCACTTGCACCCTTTGTCTGTCTGTCTGTCTGTCTCTCTCTCTTTCTCTCTCTCTGAAAAGAAAACAAAACAAAACAAAGCAAAAATAAAGGAAGATAGTGATAACTAAAGCAGCCCTATAAGAAATTCTAAGAGAGGCTCTGTTAGTGGAAAGCAGCAACGTCTGTAAAGGACTAGAGTACATCACCACAAACACAAAATCTACAGATATCACAATGGTAGTAAATTCATATCTTTCAAATCACTCTGATTTTTAGTGCACTAACTGTCCCAATCAAAAGACATAGGGTATCAGAATGGATTAAGAAAGTAATGAAAACAAAACCAAAAAAAAGGAAAACATTAAGAAAAACACACACACACACAAGATCCCTCAATAAACTGCCTAGAATAGACTCTTTTTAGAACTGAGGACACGTGCAGATTTGAAGGTGAGGTGATGGAGAATGTTCCCACAAGCGTATTCATGTCAAAGGATTAGAAAATTAGGTTAAAAAATTTTAAACATTTATTCATTTTTGAGAGATAGAGAGAGTAGAGCATGGGTACGGAAGGGGCAGAGAGAGAAAGAGAAGGAGACAGAATCTAAAGCAGGCTCCAGGCTCTGAGCTGTCAGCTCAGAGCCCAACACGGCGCTCGAACTCACTGACCACAGGATCATGCCTGAGCCCAAGTCGGACCCTCAGTTCACTGAGCCACCCAAGTGCTCCAGAAAAACTAGATTTTAAAACAAAGACTGCGACAAGAATTGAAGAAGGGCATTCTATCATAATCCAAATGACTATCCATCAAGAAGAGCTAACAGCTAGAAATATTTAGTTCCCCACATTG
>NW_021856619.1:0-1016 GCF_006229205.1 Suricata suricatta
CATTTAGAATTCAAAATTTGCAGCCTATAATAAAATCTCTATTCATTTTTTCTTAATCATTGAATCATTTTATAATTTTGCCATGTATAATAGGAAGTTCTTTGACTTTGTCATATATGTTTTCATGTTCTGAGTTCTGAGTATATGAGTATATGAGATTACATTACGATTCTTTGTATCAAAAACTTTTAAATATCATTGGTAATGTTTATTTTTGAAAGATAGAGCAGGCATTGAGGGCTGAAATGAGGGACACACCAAATTTGAAGCAGGCTCCTGGCTCTGAGGTGTCAGCACAGAGTCCTCCCCAAGGCTCCAACTCCTAGACTCTGAGATCGCGGCCTGAGCCCAAGTTCGATGCTTCACCTACTGAGCCACATACCCACCTCTGTAGCTCTAAAACTAAAATCTCAGTGTGTAACCATGAAAGAGGGCCTATTTTGATTGATTAGCTGGTTTTCATGCAGAGGAAAATTGCAACGTATATTCATCAATATCCACCCCGGAAATCTCTAATGAAAGCCTCTATGAATTTAGCACTTAAAAGACATTATTACACAGAATTGAAGGGTATAACTCAATTTTCAGAATAAAGCAAACAAAAACGTTCATTCCTACTGAGGTTTTCTTCTTCCCATTTACATTGAGAGATGGAGAGAGAGAGTGGAGGAGGGGCAGAGAGACAGGAGACTATTCCAGGCAGGCTCCACACTGTCAGTGCTGACGAGGATGTGGGCTGGAGCTCACAAACGATGAGATGACGACCTGAGCTGAAACCGAGTGTCGGACGCAGAACCCTCGCTGAGCCACCCACGCACCCAAAGCCTTTCATTTCTAAACATACAAAAAACATCAAGGTTGCAATTTATGCCAACAATAACATTATTAAAAATGATGGGGATTACACTAACATACAATATGAGCGATGTAGAAAAACTCATAATTTGGGGCTCCTGGGTGGCTCAGTCAGTCTTATGTCAGACTTTACCTTAGGTCATGATCTCATCTTTTGTGGG
>NW_021856620.1:0-1016 GCF_006229205.1 Suricata suricatta
CCGCCCTGTCTCATTTTCAGCTCTTATTCCATGTGCAGTAATGAAGGTGACTGAAAGGTAACCCCGGAATCCCAGGCAGGGGCCCTTCCTAGATGGGGATCAAGTAGGGGAGCAGTTTCTCCTGATGCCTATTGAGTGTTTTGCATACAGTCTGTACCTGAGGGAATTTCAGGGCCCAGAGCACACAGCCCAAAGCAGCCTCAGCAGTTAGAGATAATATCTCTCTCTGAACGCCCTGTGGTTAGAGATGGGATGATAGGATCCCCCTCCTTCCCAGGCCGAGGTTTTTCTCTTTTCCAGGGACAGTTATTCAGAGCCATTTTGGCCACTTTTTCCTTTTTGTCTCTCTGCAGAGGGGGCTCCCTCCCCTCCGTGTCCCCAGTTCTCAATCATGCACCTATGAGGCTGTCTTCTTAGTGGACTCTTGTCTGTTTCCCTCCCATACTCTTGTGGTTCAGTGTCTTTTGGCTTCAGCCCTTCTTTGATAGATGCAGGTGGGAGTTATGGAACTCTCTACTTCTCTGCCATCTTGCCCTCTCCCCTAGAAACCAATTTAAACAGCAAAGAATATCAAAAACAAAATTACAAAAATTAAATCAAAGTTATAAAACAAGAAATGAAATTGTAAAATGTCAACCCTCTTCATTTAACTTATGAATAAAATTAATAAGCTAATAAAAATACCTATATGTTTGAGGGTGGTGATACGTTTGTTTTAAAAGTTTATTCTGTGGGCACCTGGGTGGCTCAGTCGGTGAAGCCTCCGACTTCGGCTCTGGTCAGATCTCACGTTCGTGGTTTTGAGCCCCGCATCAGGCTCTGTGCTGACAGCGAGCTCAGAGCCTGGAGCCTGCTTCTGGTTCTGTGTCTCCTTCTCTCTCTGCCCCTCCCCCCTCATGCTCTGTCTCTCTCTGTATCAAAAATAAATAAAACAATTTAAAATATTTAAAAGTTTATTCTGTGTTATTTTTAGCACTGATCAAAATTTGTTGAAGTACATCTTTAGTTACCTTTAC
>NW_021856621.1:0-1016 GCF_006229205.1 Suricata suricatta
CGCATCCCACCAACGTGCACAAGTGTTCCCTCTTCTCCACATCCTACCTCACACTTAGTCCTTCCTGTCTTTTTGATACTGGCCATTTTAACAGGCATGAGGTGATATCGCGTTGTGGTTTTGCGTTACCGTTCCCTGATGATTACTGATAACAAGCATCTTTTCACGCACCTGTTGACCATCTGAATATCTTCTTTGGAAAAACGTCTTTTCAGGTTGTTTCCCCATTTGTAGTTGGACTATTGATTTTTTTTTTTTGCGCTATTGAGTTATATGAGTTCTTCATACATTTTGGACATTAACCCCTGATCAAATATGGTCTGTGAATATTTTCTCCCATTCTGTAAGTTGCCTTTCACTATGTTGAAGGTTTCTTTTTTCTGTGCAGAAGCTTTTAGTGTGCTGTTAGCCCCATTCATTTATTTCTTCCTTTTGTTGCCTTTTAGGTGTCATATCTAAAAAATCATTAGTAAGACCCATGTCAAGGCGCTTTTTTCCCCGTGATTTCTTCTAGGACTTTTATGGTTTCAGGCTTTACATTTTATTTTTTTTTTTTTTAATTTTTTAATGCTTTTTATTTATTTTTGAGAGACAGAGAGAGACAGCTGGAGCAGGGGAGGGGCAGAGAGAGAGGGAGATACAGAATCTGAAACAGGCTCCAGGCTCTGAGCTAGCTGTCAGCACAGAGCCCAATGCCGGGCTCGAACCCACGAACGTGAGATCTGACCTGAGCCGAAGCCGGAGGCTTAACCGACTGAGCCACCCAGGGGCCCCTGGGCTTTACATTTTAAACCTTTAATCCATTTTGAGTTACTTTTTGTGAGTGGTGTGAAGATAGAGGAATCTAATTTCATCCCTTGTGAATACCCCATTTCCCCAGCACCATTTATTGAAGAGACTGTTTTTTTCCATAGAATATTTCTTTTTTTTTTTGCCTTTATTTTGAGAGACAGAGACAGAGAGAGAGAGCAGGGGAGGGGCAGAGAGAGAGGGAGACACAGAATCTGAAGCAGCTC
>NW_021856622.1:0-2011 GCF_006229205.1 Suricata suricatta
TTTTTTTTTTTTGAGGCCTCATTCTGGACTTGCCTATTTCATCATGAAAAGAGAAGATCCCAAAGTATCAGCCTGGTGCCAACCATCCCTGACTTTGTTTCCCACTGGTCTCCAAAGAGAAATGCAAACTTTTTCATTAGAAAGCCCCTAGTGCTCTGACAAAGTCAAAATGTCAGGCCCTCAGCAAATGAGGATAATTTAAAAAATTGAAATGATCTAGACCGAGGTCAGAGTTTTAACTTTTCTTCCCAGTTGCATCTGAAAATTTTAATAGAACGGACAAAAGACCCTCCAAAGTCACTGCACTGAGAATGCACTGGTGTCCCAACAGTGAAGTGACAGAGTGTCTGAACGACAGGAGATTCCTAGGTCACAGTTTCTAACTTTCAGTGTTCCTACATGCATTCAACCCTTTCATTTCTTAGAAGGGCCCTGGGAGTTGAATCAGGATCAGTGAGTGAAGGAACAAGGGCTTCTGACTCTACGCCAGCATTGTTCCATTAAGCCAGAGCTTCTGCGACCTTCTCAGTTCTAAGAGCAAGGTTTCTATGATTGTTCTGGACTCCTCTTTTATCAGTAACCAAAGACTGCTGACAATGAGTCCATCTAACATATAATATCTTCACTGTCCTCCAGTGCCTTCGCCATGAAGCCATTCTTAATTACACAGAGTGGAGGGTAGACTTCCTTTAATGGAACCAATAATCATTGTATTTCACCCATACTGTGGGTCTGTCAACAGGGATTGATGAGAAGGGAAGCTATGATAAAGATGAGCCCCACTGACTCACCCCTACAAAAACACCTTCACAGGGTATGACTCAATGTGTCAAACATGACTCTGAAAAGCCAGGATGACACTAAATAAATCAATTAAAGCAATATGGTCCATCTCATTTAGTCCCGGATGGTGGACAGCTCGCTTCCAAGATACCTGATCCACAAAGTCATGTGTGTCCCATTCTGGATTCATAGGTCACTTCCAACTCACAATCCTTAGATGCCTACAGAGTCACTAACCCATGATGGACACACAGCTGCCCTGTTCTGAATCCTCCATTCTATAATACCGCCTGCAATGACTTAATTGGTGCTCTCAGCCTCCAAAAAGATGTGTGTGCTACTCAAAGCAAATAGATCTATGAATCATGTTATAAGGAAGAGTTTTTAAATTGTGAGCTTTACAGTCAACTCTCTAGTACAAAAACTGGCTCATCATGTTCTAACTGTGTGATATTTGGCAAACTAATTAAATTTTTGAATCTCAGATTTTTTGTTTTTGATGCTGAATGATTATACCTGTATCTCTAATGGATATTACTGTTTACTAATGTCTTCCTCCTTTTGAAGAAAATCCCTATCTAGTACTCTCCTTAATGAGGTCGTGCAATTTCTTACATTAATCCATTTGCCTTGCTAGTAAGAGGCACAGGAAGCAATTTTGACCATTGACATGTGAATTAACAGTATGTGGGGGACTTGAGGACTTAAAAAACTACACCCAAGAAGAAAGGAGCCCCACTGGTGGAACCAGCCTGAGGATACACTCAACTCACTGGAGATTACAGAGTATAAAACTCAGAAGAATTTGGTTGTCTGATATCCTTATTGAATTGCTTATGTAAAATGCCTTATGTTGCATCAAATAATAAACAACCTTATAATTTAAATAACGTTAGCTAGGGCTTTTTTCTACCACTTGAAGCTGAAAGAAAGCATATTAAAGATAATGATATTATCTAACATCAAGAAATTTCTCAATGTCAAATATTATTTGAA
Source organism: Suricata suricatta (assembly GCF_006229205.1). Taxonomy (NCBI): domain Eukaryota; kingdom Metazoa; phylum Chordata; class Mammalia; order Carnivora; family Herpestidae; genus Suricata; species Suricata suricatta. Next base: position 1,780 of record NW_021856622.1, read on the forward strand.
ACACTTCAGTCTATTAACTTACTTAGTAATCACAACAGTCCTCTGAATCTGTGAGGACATGTTACATAACCTGTTCCATTCACCCAGTGGGTGAACAGAAAATCAGGGATTTGAGCACAGACAAGTCTCGGTCCAGAGCCAACACCATGAAAACCTCTTTCCTTACTTATATACACTATCTCACAAATGGTTACAGGCTTACTTTTAAAAATAAAGCCACCTAGACCCTGGG
>NW_021856623.1:0-1016 GCF_006229205.1 Suricata suricatta
GGTGCCCTTGTTTTGCCTGTTTTGCCCACGAGGAAGCAGGGGCTGAGAGAGGGTGGGTGACGTTCTCAAGCTCACCCATTCAGAAGGTGGCAGGGCTGAGATTGAAACCCCATAGTCTGACCAGATCCCATGCCCAGCTGCTGTATAAATGTCCTCAGGCTTCTCATCATGGTGGAGAAACATATTTAGACAGTGCGCTGTGTGCAGACGTGAATGTCTCAAGGCCACGGTTGCTGCCAGAGGTCGGGGGGTTGGGGTCTTGCGGCCCGAGTGGTCGGGGAAGGCAAGGAAGGAGAGGCCGGGAGGCCCTGTGGAGTCCGGCCTGGGTGGCTGGCTGGGCTTGGGTGCTGGGAATGACAGGGGCTCCGGGCTTGGGGCAGGCACGCTAGGGGAAGGGTCGCTTTCCCTGGGTCATGGCCGCTGTTACCCTTTGTCCAGAGGAAGGGGAACGCTGAGGGTTGGGGGGGAGGAACCAGGCTCCAGGCTCCTGGGAGTCTGTGGTGCATGTCCTTGGGAGACGTCTGCAGCAGCCTGAGGCCCGGCTCATGCAGTAGCAGGGCCTTTCACTGGCTCATTTGGGGCCTTCGGGGCTCACCCCTCTCCCCCGCTCTCTCCATAGCTGCCACCAGAAGTGTGCCCGCAAGAGCTCCCTGCACCTCCCAGGGGATGTGTTTGCCACTCCCGAGCGGGCGGGGGGCAGCCCCACCCAGGGCCCCATGCCCTACCTGGACGATGACATCCCCCTGCTGAATGTGGAGGAGGAGCCGGGTGAGTCCCTGCACAGGCCTGCCCTGCGGGACCCGGGGCTGTCTGCCAGGGAGGGCACTTTCAACGAGGTGGTTGAGGACAGGCAGACCCTGATGGCCTTTGGGCATCCCCATCCAGCATTTGGGCTTTCCTGGGACCAGTGGGCTTTGGCCTCTGATGGGCCACTGTTCTGCCCTGGCAGTGTCACTGGAGCTGGGAGACGTGTCCCTGGTGTCCGTGACCCCGGAGAGCCTGCAGCCAGCCCCTGA
>NW_021856624.1:0-1016 GCF_006229205.1 Suricata suricatta
ATTGGTTATAAGAAATGTCTTGACTGCTTTGGACATGATTGGATACTAACAGCTGGTCAGAACTGTGCCTTAAGAGTAATCTGGTAGCGGGACACCCAACTGGCTCAGTCAGTGAAGCATGTAGCTCTTCACCTTGGGGTTGAGTTCAAGACCTACATTGTGTGTAGAGACTACTTAAAAATAAAATCTTTTTTTTTTTTAAAGAAAAGAGTAATCTGGTAGCTATATATAGTTTAAATTAAGTGGGCAAAAGAATGGTAGCAGGAAGGTCAGTAAGAATTCTACTAGAATAATCCAGGTAAAGGCAATGAAGGCAGGTGATAAATAAAGGTAAAACAAAAAGCACATATCCTGTATTTCCTATATGAACTGTACTGCTGGTAACCAAACAGTGAATGGTGATTTTAAAAAGTAAAAGATGTACAGGAATAACTATGCAGATTAAAATTAGCAGCAATCACTTAGATTGAAGGGCTGATGGAGAGAGCATGGTCAAAGATGACTGGGAAAGATAGAGACTGTTTTAGCAAGACAGTGTTGAATTTGTAAGGAAATACTGAATTTTAAATCTAGGTGGATATACACATAAGGATATGTTCCGCCAGGCCGTGGAAATAGGTGCCCGGAACTTTTAAAGGGGTTAGACATATAAACTTGAGCCATAACCAGTGGGATGATAGTGAGAGCTACAGGAGTAGAGAGAGAGAAAAGAGGGAATGAGGGGTACCTGGGGTGGCTCAGTTGGTTAAGCATCTGACTCTTGATTTCAGTTCAGGTCATGATCTCATGGTGTGAGTTCGAGTCCCACATCCGGCTCCTCACTGACAGTACAGAGCCTGCTTGGGATTCTCTTTCTCTCACTCTCTCTGCCCCTCACCTGCTCATGTTCTCTCTCTCAAAATAAATAAATAAATATTAAAAAAGAAAAAAAACAGGGAATGGAATGAAGGGTGATGACCATATCTGGGGAACAGTAGGATCCTGAAAGAGACAGGGAGAAGGCGGCGGGGGGGGGG
>NW_021856625.1:0-1016 GCF_006229205.1 Suricata suricatta
TAGTCTTTTTTCCTTTCTCCCCGAATGTTACTACTGAATTTTAATATTAAAAACAAAACCTCGAATCTAGAAAAAAATTGATTAGCAAAATCAGTATACCTTCCATCTAGATTTGTAACTGCTTACATTCTTCTTTAACATTTGCCTTTCTTGCTTTGTGTGTTTGTTATTAGTTTGATCTGTGGTGGGTAGAGAATCAGAGCTGTACAGGCTAGAAGGTGGCATTGACTTGAGACCAGAAGGATGGGATATGTTCCAGAAGGAGGGGAAACACCCGAATTTCTCATGGGAGTAGGAAGTTCCTGACCTACTTAAGGGACCAGCAAGGAGGTTCTATGGGAGAAAGTAGCCATCTGAGGAAAGGCCTTAAATGCCAGGCCAAGATGTCTGGGGTGGGGGCAGCGAGGTCGTGGGCAGTGAGGTTCCCTCAGTTTTCTTGCAGATGAGTGACTGGGAGGAAGAGGGGCGGTTAGACCATGTGCACATGTCCGCGCGGGGGTCTGCTTGCTAAGCTCCTTACAGAACACAGGACCTGTTCTATCAGTAATGTGAAGTTAGGTTTGTTTAGATTTTGCACTTTTGGTTTTCTTGTCTATATTTTAACTAGATCTTTCTCAGCCTCCAACTTGAAGGGCAGAGGACTCAGTCCTTTTGTTACTGCTGAGCATACCCCAGATGTCCACATGTTTGTTGATCTGTTCCTGCTTTATGTTGAAATAATTTGAAATGACTTGATCTTCTCATTTGAATTTAATAGTCCCTTTATAACATGAGACACTCTGAAGACATACCTGCAGGTGAGTCAGTCCAAAGATTCATAAGTGTGGTTTCTGCTTCAACAACCTAGATCTCTACTGTCCATCAGTGTGGTAGCCACGAGGCACATGTGGCTGTTAATCACTTAAATTGGATTTGCTCAGACCAGATTTCAAAGACTTAGTATAAAAAAAAAGGAATATAAAATATCTCAATAATCATTTCTTCTATCGGTGACATTAAAATGACTATTTTAGACA
>NW_021856626.1:0-1016 GCF_006229205.1 Suricata suricatta
GCCCGCCCTGCTCCTCGGAGCTCCTCCTTGGAGGTGAGGAAGGGGTGATAATGTGCAGTTTGCCTCTTGCTGGCGCCAGCCGGCCGCGCTGTTTATCTGGCTGCCGGGGGAATCTGGGCAATTAGGCTCAGCCGGCCTTAAAGCGCCAGGGACTCCTTTTCGGAGGCTCCCGTCCAGGATTGAGGTTGAGCCTTCAGGTTCTGGAGGTGGAGGGACTGCCCTCAGGAGGCCCCCTCCCCACCCACAGGCACCCAGGGTGGCAACCAGGAGGCCCAGGGAGGCAAGTGGATCCTTTCCTAAGGGGATGCTGGGCTGCATAAGTGTGTGTGGGGGGGAGGGGTGGAAGGCATTATCCCAAACTGAAACCTTACCAGGCACTGGGAGAGGCTGGGAGCTCTTCTGGCTTTAGAATGTGGGTCTAGATCCCAAAAGGCTAAGTATCACCCCCCCTCCAACCCCCAAGGGGGCTAATGAGAGGCATGTCTGGGTCGAGCTGAGCTGCACACTAACCTTCTGGTACGCTTGGCCCCTGGCTGACTGCTCTTACTTCTGAAGGAAGTTGGAGGAGATTCCTGAAGTTGATGCCTGAGGCTGGATGTCTGAGGGGGCTGGAGTGTCCGATGTCTTTCTGTCTGTCTCTCTCTTGTCCGTTGCTTTCAGAGGGGCCTGCAGGTCTCCTAGGGGCTCTCCCCTTCAAGTTTAGAGCATCTAAGTTTATTACTGAAAAATCAGCCCAACTTTTGCACACACTAAGGTAGCTTCTAAGAGGGGAGTGGTGAGAAGGCCTGGAGACAGCTCACATTTACCCTTCTGACCTTTTGTCTCACAGACCACCTGACTTAATGACCTAGGCTCCACTCTCCCAGATTCATGGGGTCTGGAAGTGTGGAAGTGAAGCAGAGAGACATGTTAAAGGTTACCCAGTACTTTTCAGAGCAGCATTATTCCTAAGAGTCAGAAAACAGGAACAGCCCATATGTCTGTTAGTTGATGAGGAGGTAACCAAATGTGGTATA
>NW_021856627.1:0-1016 GCF_006229205.1 Suricata suricatta
GACACTGGGGGCAGTGACACATTATTATCCATCACAGTAATTTATGTCATGGACATGGCAATGGATTATCAAGAAAAAGGATCTCAGGAAGAATGAGCTGACACTTTATCTGGAAAGAGCACTTCAGTGAAATATGTCCTTGTCCCCAAGGACCGGGTGAGCAAGGCTGATGTCTGGCTGTACCCAGGTTCCCTCGCTTTGGTTAGGGCCTGGTGATTCCACTGTGTCACCCCTCTCCAGGGAGAAAGGTGAGAAGAGACACTATAGGAACCTTTATTTCTTTCAGAGGAAAAGGCAGGGCAGTGGTGGGAGGGTCCAGAAGAGACAGAGCACTCTGTCATCCAATGGCAAAGTGTGAATGCAGAAGGCGACCATGCACAGGGCAGCATGTGCAGGAGGCAAGGGCAGGCTTCTTTGCTGATGACAGGTCTGACAGTGCTTTTTTATTGGCCACATTTTCAGCCTCTGGAGCCCTTTGGGGGCTTTCCTGGGCACACTAGTGGGGGTGTGACTCATCCCTTGGGAAATGACAGCACGGAATAGTGTTTCCCATGATTCATGTGCAGAAGGGTCACCCCGGACCTGCTGCTATAGGAACTGGCTGCCTAGGCCTTAGAGATGTGCCCGGGGCAGTGCCTGAGATTCCCCTCCCCCCCCCTCCGCCACCGGCCCTGGGTTCGTCTCAGCATACTTCCATGATTCCAGAGTGTCTCCCAGGTCCTGAGCTGGGACTCCTGTCTTCTCCGGATGCTCACTCAGGTGAACCCACCCCTTCTCCACCCTCATTTCCTCGGTTCTGGGAGGCAGCCATCTGAGCTCTACCCTGTGTTCTGCCCCTGGCACCCTCAGACATCCTGAGCAAGTCTTTCCCCAGGGGTGATGGGTCATGGACCCTGTACCCTTCCTCCAGCACAGGGTCACAGTGACGAAGAGTGTCCGGGTTCCATGAGGTCATCTGGCACACTGGTTGGACACCTTTCTGAACCCAGCACTGGGCTTGGCCTTGCTTGGGAGGA
>NW_021856628.1:0-1016 GCF_006229205.1 Suricata suricatta
CCTTCCTTTTCTCATTGAATGAAGTATCTTAGAAAACACTCTCTGGACTATTGAATGCTGAGAATGAACTGAGGGTTGAAGGGGAAGGGGGAGGGGGGAAAAGAGGTGGTGGTGATGGAGGAGGGCACTTGTGGGGAAGAGCACTGGGTGTGGTATGGAAACCAATTTGACAATAAATTATTAAAAAAAAAAAGACAGAAAACACTCTCTGACATGGTTGCAATTGTTTTCTGTAAAAGGACGGACAGTAAATATTAGGTTTTGCAGGACATGGGGTCTCTGTTGCCACTGCTCATATCTGCTATGGTCCAGTAAAAGCAGCCAAGGACAATATGTAAATGAATGGGTGTGGCTGTGTTTTATTTATGGACATAGACATTTGTGTTAGACATAATTTTCATGGGTAATGAGGTGTTATTCTTTTTTTTTAAGTTTATTTATTTTCAGAGAGAGAGAGACTGAGAGAGAGAGGGCACATGGGGGTGGGGCAGAAAGAGAGGGAGAAAGAGAGAATCCTAAGCAGACTCTGTGCTGTCAGCAGAGCGCAGAGCCTAACCTGGGACTCAACTCACCAACCGTGGGATCATGACCTGAACCAAAATCAAGGGTCGGATGCTTAACTGACCGAGCCACCCAGGTGCCCCAGCATTATTATTTTAAAAAGTTTTTCCCAATCATTTAAAAATGTGAAAACTTATTCTTAGTTTGTGGGACATACCAAAATGGGCAGTGGGCTGAATTTGACCTACAGGCCACATTTTTCTGAACCTTGCTCCTTATCATATATAAATATCTTCTTCCTTATTTTTATGGCCACATAGGTTTCTAAAGGTAAATCATTATTTAACAAAATTCTGATAGATTGACAGATTATTTACAGTCTTTTGCTATTACAAATAGCACTGAGTAATGACCAATATCATTTGTCGTGCGAGAGAATACATATATGATTTCTAGAATAGTTTCTGGAAATGGAAGGGTTGAGTAGAAGGGTATGGGGCTGGATTTTGAGGAAT
>NW_021856629.1:0-1016 GCF_006229205.1 Suricata suricatta
GTTTGCAGGTGGGGGTTGTCAGTGCACGCAGCTCTCCACAGGAAAGTGGCCGCTCAGTCGCCTTCCTATGGTAACTCTTACACTGGGCAGGGACTGAGACCTGCGGCCCTTCACCCCCACAGCTACACTAAGCTCCCACCAGACCACCGCCCGGGAGACGGTGTGGTGTCAGCATGGCCTGCGCTCTGGCCTCAAACTGCAGGCACCGAGACACTTGACCTGAGACTGATGTTCGCCACATCCCAAGCCTGCAGGTGCCATGGCCAGGCTGCCCCCTGAACGCGTCCCTCAGGAACAGAGGGGCAGCTCCCCATTTGCAGCAGGCAAGCTCCTTTATCCCGAACACAAGTTCAGGATGGCCCTTTAACCCCAGGTCACCCATGGGAGTCATCCTGGTAAGCAAAAGGCCACCGCATTTTGCCTGGTCATTCACTCCGTCAGCCACGTGGCTGAGAAAAGTGTCAGCGGGTGGGCGCCACCCCAGGGTTCTGTCCTCACATTCAAATGGCCGGGTTATGGGTGCCTCTCAGGTTGCAGAGAGTAACAAAAAGCAAAAGGCACAGGGTAGGAGGTGTCCTATGGCAGATCAGGCCCTGCCCTCAAGGCCCGCCGCCGTCCCCTTAATGACAATCTGTGTTTGGTAAGCACAGCGGTGCCAGCCCTCCCATCCTTCTGGGTCCTTCCGGTTCTGCGGCAGGAAGGGGTGAGGCACCCCCAGAGGTCCCGCTGCCCCCCACCAGCCCTGCAGTCACTGCGGCTAACCTAACCAGGGTTAGGCCACATGGCCCTAGGACTAAGACCAGTCACATCAGAGGCCAGTCCCTCCGAGCAGGGACAGGGCGGTGTGAGAGGCTGGTGGCTGAGGTCAGTGGGGAGCCAGGGGTCCACCTCCTCTGCCGTGTCTTCCAGAGGCTGCAACCCAGACCCTGCCCTGCAGTCCCTGCTCCAAATGACACAGGCGCTCCACAGTGGCCATGTGCTGCGGAGCCCAGGGAGTTGGAAGCAGCCAGAACCTG
>NW_021856630.1:0-1016 GCF_006229205.1 Suricata suricatta
GCTTATGGGCAAGTAATAAATTGTATCATTTATCTTGAATGTATCATAGATAAGCTGCTATATAATGATTGCCACTTCAGATAGCTGTGAAATTAAGTGATTAACTAGTTGTTACTTAACCTTCTAATTTCTGTATAAGTCTAATTACATGAAATAGAAGTTGGTGTTTTGATTTTTTACTTTGCTTTTCTGTTTGGAGTGTCATTGTAACTACTGTATTGTAAATGATGGAAAATAATTGCATATTTTAAAAAAACAAATTGTGTTATATTCAACAAAATAAAAAAATTTAAAAAATATATGTATAATGAAAACAAAATGATGAGTCACACTTTAACAATAGACAAAGCCATAACAGCCCTGTGACTCCATGAGCATTCTCTGAGCAGAGATAGGCTTCCAGCCACCCTACCTATACACTAAGGTAACAAGCTTAGAAATTCAAATTTCTTCTGGACACCACTTTTTCTGCCCTAATTTACACTCCAGGATTGACTGGGTCCTTCCTTGTGATTGATCTCTCTGGCAGTCACACCTCCTCTTGGCTATAGAACAGGAAGTAGAAAGCTCTTATTTAAAACAATGTCAAAGGAATCAGACACAAACGAGGGAGAAATGGTGCATGCTAATAACAGCTTATATCTAGATTTTACTTAACATGTTCCAGGCTGTGTTTTAAGTGCTTGGCACACTTTAACTCATTTAGAGCTCACAGCTGCCCTGAGAGGCAGGCATGGTTATGGCAGAAGAGAAAAGCAAGGGGTGCCTGGGTGGCTCAGTTGGTTAAATGTTCACTCTTGGTTTTGGCTCAGGTCATGATCTCTCAGTTCATGCGATCAAGCCCCACATTGGGCTTTGCACTGAAAGCATGGAGTCTGCTTAGGATTCTCTCTCTCTCCCCCTCTCTCTCTCTCTGCCCCTCCAAAATAAATAAAACTAAAAAAATAAAAATAAAGAGAAAACCACACTATAGAGTGTTATATCTTTGTCTAAGCCCAGGCCACCCAACTAATAAG
>NW_021856631.1:0-1016 GCF_006229205.1 Suricata suricatta
CCCAGGCGGGCTGCGCAGCTGGGTCTGTTGTCGGCTGCATGGCTGGGGCCCTGGGGCTCTTGGGGATGCAGAGAACGTGCTCAGAGCCCACCACACGGGACCACAGTGCGTGGGCACTGACCACCAGACCCTCTCTTCTGGTAGATGGTGGTCTCCCGGGACCCCTTGTGTCACGGCGTCACCTGCTCACCTTGAACCGGGAGCCTAGCCGTGGGTGGCTTTGATCACGGAGCACCCCATGCCCCGGCCACCCGCCCTGCCAGGTCTGGGACACTCCAGCCCAGGACGTGACACCCACGTCAGGGAAGAACTGCCTCCCTCATCCTCAGCTCTGCTTTCCATGAACACGGTGAGGACCCCGTGCCCGCCCACCAGATCCTAACTCAGAATCCCTCTGTTCTTGAAAACTCCAACCAAGCAAATGCAGGGTGAAAGGGAAGGCATCGCAGCCCTGGCCTCCTGTACTGGGGGAGGACCCTGGGGTGCGTGGCCCCGGGAACTTGCCCAGGTTCTTTAACTACAAAATTTGGCTTTTGCGGATCTTGAGTCCAAGCAGGTAAAGGGCACATGACTTCACAACCTGATCTCTTAAGCGCAGACACAGGAAAATTTGTTCCAAAGGCTCTGGCCAAACTCACAACTTGCTGTTGAGAGACCCCAGAGGTTCTCACAGTCTGCCTGGCTCCCCCTCCGCCTCCTGGCTTTGCCGCGAGAGGCTGGAGCCACGTGCCTGGGCCGGGGGGACCCCGGTCCCCAGGAACGCCGATGGCGCACCGTCTTGCTGCTGGGCCAGGACATTGCTTCAGCACATCACCCTGGAGGCATGGCCTCCGGTGTCCCGGAGCCTCGCAGAGCCAAAAACCAGTCCAGGGAGGCTGAAGGAGGAGCCCCTCAGCCCACAAAGGCCAGGCCGTTCTTTCCTAGGAAATGCCATCCAGGCCCTGCCCCCATGCCTCCCCCTCCCCCAAGGTCATTTGTGGAAGAATTAAAAATGAGCCCAGGGCTAAGGCAACCCA
>NW_021856632.1:0-1016 GCF_006229205.1 Suricata suricatta
TTTAAGAAAAAAAGGAACACTAGGAACTCAATAAAGAGTCTTTAATTTAGATTCCCTTCCTCTAATCTTTTCACAGTTTTATCCAAATATGTAACTTGCATCACATTTATTCCCCCAAATTAACATACTTCTGAATTGTACTCTATAAAATTTTATTCTAGAGATCTTCCTATCTATAAATTATTTTTAAAATCTCTGGCATGTTATACAACATTTAGATGCCAGGATATGTATTCTAGAATTATATCCACTAATCCTCACTAATGATAAATTCATTAATATTAGATGATAAATTACTTAATTTGCCTGTGAATGACTATCCTTAAATTTCTTTATGCATGGTAGAGCTACTCATTGCAAAAAAAGATTATATTTCATTGGCTCAATTCTTTTTTTAATGCTGATTTATATTTGAGAGAAAATGAGTATGGGAGGAGGAGAGAGAGAGAGAGAGAGACAGAATTTGAAGCAGGCTCCAGGCTCTGAGCTGTCAGCACAGAGCTTGATGTGGGGCTCAAACCCACAAGCGATGAGATCATGACTTGAGCCAAAGTTGGACACTTAACCAACCAAGCCACAGAGATATCCCTTTGGGTCAATTCTTAAAATATTCCTGTCAGACTTTATTTCTGCTCTTTCTTTTATATTTCATAAGCATATGTAAATTAGAGTTTTGATATAAATGCCCTGTATTTAAATATACAACATTAAGCAAGTATTTCTCCTGAGGTCTTACATGACCCTTTTAAATGTAAACATAGCAACTCTCTGATGAAATTATTCAGAAATTCTTCCTTTTGACTGGAGAGAATTAAGTTCCTTAGGGTCCATGTATTGAGTTTAGTGTTTTGAACAAGACTTAAATACAAATACATGAAACTATAAGTAAAAAATAATCTATTCCAAAAGTCAAAATTGTTAGTGACAGCAATAAGTAATTTAATTACTTAGGTATTTATTTCTCTTTTTAGTGGTTTCATAATCAAAAAGGGTCAATATGTAACCAATCTTTGCTT
>NW_021856633.1:0-2011 GCF_006229205.1 Suricata suricatta
TTTTTTTTTTTTGAGGCCTCATTCTGGACTTGCCTATTTCATCATGAAAAGAGAAGATCCCAAAGTATCAGCCTGGTGCCAACCATCCCTGACTTTGTTTCCCACTGGTCTCCAAAGAGAAATGCAAACTTTTTCATTAGAAAGCCCCTAGTGCTCTGACAAAGTCAAAATGTCAGGCCCTCAGCAAATGAGGATAATTAAAAAAATTGAAATGATCTAGACCGAGGTCAGAGTTTTAACTTTTCTTCCCAGTTGCATCTGAAAATTTTAATAGAACGGACAAAAGACCCTCCAAAGTCACTGCACTGAGAATGCACTGGTGTCCCAACAGTGAAGTGACAGAGTGTCTGAACGACAGGAGATTCCTAGGTCACAGTTTCTAACTTTCAGTGTTCCTACATGCATTCAACCCTTTCATTTCTTAGAAGGGCCCTGGGAGTTGAATCAGGATCAGTGAGTGAAGGAACAAGGGCTTCTGACTCTACGCCAGCATTGTTCCATTAAGCCAGAGCTTCTGCGACCTTCTCAGTTCTAAGAGCAAGGTTTCTATGATTGTTCTGGACTCCTCTTTTATCAGTAACCAAAGACTGCTGACAATGAGTCCATCTAACATATAATATCTTCACTGTCCTCCAGCGCCTTCGCCATGAAGCCATTCTTAATTACACAGAGTGGAGGGTAGACTTCCTTTAATGGAACCAATAATCATTGTATTTCACCCATACTGTGGGTCTGTCAACAGGGATTGATGAGAAGGGAAGCTATGATAAAGATGAGCCCCACTGACTCACCCCTACAAAAACACCTTCACAGGGTATGACTCAATGTGTCAAACATGACTCTGAAAAGCCAGGATGACACTAAATAAATCAATTAAAGCAATATGGTCCATCTCATTTAGTCCCGGATGGTGGACAGCTCGCTTCCAAGATACCTGATCCACAAAGTCATGTGTGTCCCATTCTGGATTCATAGGTCACTTCCAACTCACAATCCTTAGATGCCTACAGAGTCACTAACCCATGATGGACACACAGCTGCCCTGTTCTGAATCCTCCATTCTATAATACCCCCTGCAATGACTTAATTGGTGCTCTCAGCCTCCAAAAAGATGTGTGTGCTACTCAAAGCAAATAGATCTATGAATCATGTTATAAGGAAGAGTTTTTAAATTGTGAGCTTTACAGTCAACTCTCTAGTACAAAAACTGGCTCATCATGTTCTAACTGTGTGATATTTGGCAAACTAATTAAATTTTTGAATCTCAGATTTTTTGTTTTTGATGCTGAATGATTATACCTGTATCTCTAATGGATATTACTGTTTACTAATGTCTTCCTCCTTTTGAAGAAAATCCCTATCTAGTACTCTCCTTAATGAGGTCATGCAATTTCTTACATTAATCCATTTGCCTTGCTAGTAAGAGGCACAGGAAGCAATTTTGACCATTGACATGTGAATTAACAGTATGTGGGGGACTTGAGGACTTAAAAAACTACACCCAAGAAGAAAGGAGCCCCACTGGTGGAACCAGCCTGAGGATACACTCAACTCACTGGAGATTACAGAGTATAAAACTCAGAAGAATTTGGTTGTCTGATATCCTTATTGAATTGCTTATGTAAAATGCCTTATGTTGCATCAAATAATAAACAACCTTATAATTTAAATAACGTTAGCTAGGGCTTTTTTCTACCACTTGAAGCTGAAAGAAAGCATATTAAAGATAATGATATTATCTAACATCAAGAAATTTCTCAATGTCAAATATTATTTGAAACACTTCAGTCTATTAACTTACTTAGTAATCACAACGGTCCTCTGAATCTGTGAGGACATGTTACATAACCTGTTCCATTCACCCAGTGGGTGAACAGAAAATCAGGGATTTGAGCACAGACAAGTCTCGGTCCAGAGCCAACACCATGAAAACCTCTTTCCTTACTTATATACACTATCTCACAAATGGTTACAGGCTTACTTTTAAAAATAAAGCCACCTAGACCCTGGG
>NW_021856634.1:0-1016 GCF_006229205.1 Suricata suricatta
TGGGTTGCCTTAGCCCTGGGCTCATTTTTAATTCTTCCACAAATGACCTTGGGGGAGGGGGAGGCATGGGGGCAGGGCCTGGATGGCATTTCCTAGGAAAGAACGGCCTGGCCTTTGTGGGCTGAGGGGCTCCTCCTTCAGCCTCCCTGGACTGGTTTTTGGCTCTGCGAGGCTCCGGGACACCGGAGGCCGTGCCTCCAGGGTGATGTGCTGAAGCAATGTCCTGGCCCAGCAGCAAGACGGTGCGCCATCGGCGTTCCTGGGGACCGGGGTCCCCCCGGCCCAGGCACGTGGCTCCAGCCTCTCGCGGCAAAGCCAGGAGGCGGAGGGGGAGCCAGGCAGACTGTGAGAACCTCTGGGGTCTCTCAACAGCAAGTTGTGAGTTTGGCCAGAGCCTTTGGAACAAATTTTCCTGTGTCTGCGCTTAAGAGATCAGGTTGTGAAGTCATGTGCCCTTTACCTGCTTGGACTCAAGATCCGCAAAAGCCAAATTTTGTAGTTAAAGAACCTGGGCAAGTTCCCGGGGCCACGCACCCCAGGGTCCTCCCCCAGTACAGGAGGCCAGGGCTGCGATGCCTTCCCTTTCACCCTGCCTTTGCTTGGTTGGAGTTTTCAAGAACAGAGGGATTCTGAGTTAGGATCTGGTGGGCGGGCACGGGGTCCTCACCGTGTTCATGGAAAGCAGAGCTGAGGATGAGGGAGGCAGTTCTTCCCTGACGTGGGTGTCACGTCCTGGGCTGGAGTGTCCCAGACCTGGCAGGGCGGGTGGCCGGGGCATGGGGTGCTCCGTGATCAAAGCCACCCACGGCTAGGCTCCCGGTTCAAGGTGAGCAGGTGACGCCGTGACACAAGGGGTCCTGGGAGACCACCATCTACCAGAAGAGAGGGTCTGGTGGTCAGTGCCCACGCACTGTGGTCCCGTGTGGTGGGCTCTGAGCACGTTCTCTGCATCCCCAAGAGCCCCAGGGCCCCAGCCATGCAGCCGACAACAGACCCAGCTGCGCAGCCCGCCTGGG
>NW_021856635.1:0-1016 GCF_006229205.1 Suricata suricatta
CGGCGACTGTGCCAGTCCGGGACCCCCGCCCGGAGGCTGCGCCGGCCCGCGCCCGGCGACTGTGCCACCCGCGCCCCTCGCCTGGAGGCTCTCCGCTCTCGGGAACAAAACACAACTTGGCGATGCTCTAACTCGGGACCAGTTTCAGCAGATTTTGAAGCGGTGGAGTCAACAGCCTGTGCTCCCCGCTCGCCAGGCAATTACATTAGAAATCACTACAAAGGATAACTTACAATGACTCTGGACCTAATATTTTTATAAAAACCTTCTAAATAAGAAATGGGTGGAGTGGCGTAATGAGATTAGAAAGTAACTAGATCAATAGACTTGCAGCAACTTTGCGGCAAGTGACTACAGTAAAATTTAGGGAAAAACTTACGACCCTAGAACCCTATATTAGGGGTAAAGGGAGGTCAGTCATTAGTGAGTAAAAAAAATCCAACTTCATTTAGAAAATGGGGGGCACCTGGGCGGCTTAGTTGGTTAAGTGTCTGACTCTTGACTTCAGCTCAGGTCATGATCTCCTGGTTCATGAGTTCGAGCCCCATGTCACCACAGAGCCTGCTTGGGATTCTCTCTCTCTGCCCCTCCCTGCTCTTTCCCTCTCTTTCTCTCTCTTTCCAAATAAATAAAGAAATGTTAATAAAAAAGAATTTAGAAAAAAACAAAGTATCCACAATAAGTAGAAAGAAGGTAATAACAGAGAATAGATGAAAAGTTAAGACAAGATATGAACCAATTGAGAAATGACCAAAGATAAAATTTAGTTCTTCAAAAAAGGTCTAAAACTACAGAGCCCTCTGGTGACGTTGACAACGGAAAGAAATCGGGAAGGCACAGCCTACAGCAGGCAGCAGTGACGACAAGAAACACCCACACACGCCCCGGGCCCTGATGGGGCATCTAGACTCCCACTCACACCCAGCAGGTACCAGGGAGGCCGAGGGAGGGGCCCAGACCCCCGCTCCATCTCTGTGACCAGGGTGCCCCGCACGGGGTCGGCAGTCCCGAGATTT
>NW_021856636.1:0-1016 GCF_006229205.1 Suricata suricatta
TAGTCTTTTTTCCTTTCTCCCCGAATGTTACTACTGAATTTTAATATTAAAAACAAAACCTCGAATCTAGAAAAAAATTGATTAGCAAAATCCGTATACCTTCCATCTAGATTTGTAACTGCTTACATTCTTCTTTAACATTTGCCTTTCTTGCTTTGTGTGTTTGTTATTAGTTTGATCTGTGGTGGGTAGAGAATCAGAGCTGTACAGGCTAGAAGGTGGCATTGACTTGAGACCAGAAGGATGGGATATGTTCCAGAAGGAGGGGAAACACCCGAATTTCTCATGGGAGTAGGAAGTTCCTGACCTACTTAAGGGACCAGCAAGGAGGTTCTATGGGAGAAAGTAGCCATCTGAGGAAAGGCCTTAAATGCCAGGCCAAGATGTCTGGGGTGGGGGCAGCGAGGTCGTGGGCAGTGAGGTTCCCTCAGTTTTCTTGCAGATGAGTGACTGGGAGGAAGAGGGGCGGTTAGACCATGTGCACATGTCCGCGCGGGGGTCTGCTTGCTAAGCTCCTTACAGAACACAGGACCTGTTCTATCAGTAATGTGAAGTTAGGTTTGTTTAGATTTTTCACTTTTGGTTTTCTTGTCTATATTTTAACTAGATCTTTCTCAGCCTCCAACTTGAAGGGCAGAGGACTCAGTCCTTTTGTTACTGCTGAGCATACCCCAGATGTCCACATGTTTGTTGATCTGTTCCTGCTTTATGTTGAAATAATTTGAAATGACTTGATCTTCTCATTTGAATTTAATAGTCCCTTTATAACATGAGACACTCTGAAGACATATCTGCAGGTGAGTCAGTCCAAAGATTCATAAGTGTGGTTTCTGCTTCAACAACCTAGATCTCTACTGTCCAACAGTATGGTAGCCACGAGGCACATGTGGCTGTTAATCACTTAAATTGGATTTGCTGAGACCAGATTTCAAAGACTTAGTATAAAAAAAAAGGAATATAAAATATCTCAATAATCATTTCTTCTATCGGTGACATTAAAATGACTATTTTAGACA
>NW_021856637.1:0-1016 GCF_006229205.1 Suricata suricatta
TTTAATAAGTCTTTCTACGTTTGCTGTATGAACTTACAACAACTTTTAGAGACTTTAATGTATTTTGAAAAACACCTTGCAGCAGTTTGGCTGCCCCACCAGGGTAGGTCTGCAGGGCTCCTCCAGGGCACTCTGGAGGTGGGAGCCTGTCCGTAGTGCTGGGTCAATCTCCGGCCACATTGCCAGCTCCTCTCTTCTCTGTTCCTGCTGAACGCCTGGATTTTGCCTCATTTTGTTTTCCCGTAGAGTTGTTCTGTTGTAGTTGAAGGAAACAACATTGAATAAGGAGCCGGGTGGCAGTTACCACCTTGTTATAGATTGCCGTCTTGATGTGGAGTCCCGCTGTCCTACTAAGTGCGAATAAGGTGAACTTGCAGAGTGTGAGAGAGACGCTGGACTCTCCTTGTTTCTCCAAATAGTCCTTGATGCTCTCTCACAGCTTGGACATGAGTCATTTCAATGCAGCTTTCAAGTTCTATTTCTTCCTGATTAATAACTAGCAAAAACAATGAGGCTGCTTGACTGTTTATTAGCTTGATAGGTTTTGGGTGAAAATTTGTTAAAATTTGGGGGCTCCAGGGTGCCTGAGTGGGTGAAGCATCTGAATCAGGGTTTCAGCTCAGGTCATGATCCCACAGTTCGTGAGTCTGTGCCCTGAGTCAGGGTGTGTGCTGACAGTGAGGAGTGTGTTGGGATCCTTTCTCTCCCTCTCTCCCTGCCCCTCCCCTCCTCACTCTCTCACTCCCAAAATAAATAAATAAACATATAAAAATAAGTAAACAACCACTAAAACTTTGTTTAAAATTTGGGAAGATAGCAGCATCTGTGTGCCCCTGCTCAATGAAGAGCAGAGCTGCCTGGTTCAGCCCATGTCGGGGTAGAAAGGACCAGATGCTGTGCTTGTTCTGAACGGGGCCCTGGTTGGAGATTCCCAGGAAGACGTCCACCTCATCCTCAGGCCAACACGGGAGATGTTGTCTGCGGAGAGATGGGAAAAAAATCCTGTGCAGAGGCCA
>NW_021856638.1:0-1016 GCF_006229205.1 Suricata suricatta
TAACTTAGCTGGACAAAATTTGCCAGAAGAAAAACAAACTCTGAGGGGCGCCCGGGTGGCTCAGTCGGCTAAGCATCAGACTTCGGTTCAGGTCATGGCCTCACAGTGTGTGAGTTCGAGCCCCGCCCCCGGCTCACCGCAGTCAGCGCCAAGATCCTCTGTCCCCCTCTCTCTGCCCTTCTCCCCCACTTAAAAATAAATAGACATTTTTTATTTTTTATTTAAAATTTTTTTTAACATTTTATTTATTATTGAGAGACAGAGAGAGACAGAGCATGAGCTGGGGAGGGGCAGAGAGAGGGGAAGGCACAGAATCGGAAGCAGGCTCCAGGCTCCAAGCTGTTAGCACAGAGCCCGATGCGGGGCTCTAACTCACAAACCATGAGATCATGACCTGAGCTGAAGTCGGACGCTTAACCAACTGAGCCATCCAGCGCCCCAATAAACATTTTTTTTAAACTCTGATATAGAGGACACTGAGACAAGGCGAGCAGTAGCCCCGTGATTTTTGTACAATACAGCAACTAGATTGGAAGAGGGATCTGGAAGACTTGTCTCAAAATAGCATGCATGCCTAATTTTACCTAAATTGCGTTTGGGGAGATGCCTTGGGGGAGATGCGGATGGAGACTAGAGGGGAGCCATTGAAGCCATCGCCACCTGCAGTAAAGGTCTGTCCCTGAGCTGCAGGGACATCAGTACCTGTCCCCCCACCCCTCCGGCCTCTCTGTTAGGGAGACGCCGAGCTCCTACTGAAGATGCGTCTCCTTCCTTCCCTCCTTCCTTCCTTTCTACCCTCCTTCCTTCCTTCCCTCCTTCCTTCCTTCCTTCCTTACTTTCTCTTTCTTTCTTTCTTTCTACATTTATTTTTGAGAGGCAAAGAGAGACAGCGCTAGCAGGAGAGGGTCAGAGAGAGAGGGAGACACAGAATCCAAAGCAGGCTCCAGGCTCTGAGCTGTCAGCACAGAGCCCGACGCGGGGCTCGAACTCAAACTGTGAGATCGTGACCTGAGCTG
>NW_021856639.1:0-1016 GCF_006229205.1 Suricata suricatta
ATTTTTGGTTTAAAAGTGATAAGATCTACAACATTTTGAACTAATTTTTCCTTCAGTGCTCTCTGATGGGTGCGGTTAAAGAAAAAGTGTGCTTCACTATAGCGAATGGAATTAACTGATCAGTACTGTTGTCCAAAACACATTTCTTTCTTTACAAAGCAGCTTTATGTTGTTTATAAAGAGTAAGGACTTTTTTTTTCAATAAGAGCTTTTTAAAAGACACATATAGGATATATTTACTCATACCATTTTCTTCTTTCTTCCTTTGAAATTTTTACACTAAAACAAGCAAAGGGACCTTTACTTTTTGAAAGGTAGTACAATTTAACGTGGGGGGTGGAATGTGGACTTTGTAGCCAGACAGACCTTATTACGCTTTGTGAATTTGATGTCTAAGCCTCATTTTCTCCATCTGCAAAATGGGAGTTATTAATGCCTCCTTTGAATGGTGATGGTAAAGGTTACATGAGATGATGAACGTAAACTGCTCTGATGTGGTATCTGGTACAGAGTTGACATGTAACACTTTCTTTTCCCCTCCTAGTCCACTTACCTCCTCCCCAGAGCCTTCACTATACTCAGCAACCCCTCCATGAATCTGTGAAAAATCTAAACCTTCTTTATGAAAGCATCTTAACTTGCTCAGAAGTTACATAGAAATCAGAGGTAGAGTCAGTTGGAATCTGGAGTGACTAAAATGTTTCCCTTCATTCCATGGTTTTTTGAATCCGTAAAATGTTTAGGTGACGATAAAACTACATTGTGAGTTGTCCTCTTAGAGATTAATGCAAGCATTTTTAGGTTTTTCTTTTTTACAGTGAGAATATTCTTAGAGTTTCATGTTAGTGTGACTATACTTTAGTCTCATGGAGAAACTCACCATGGACCTCTCTGAGGACACAGAGAAGCATCAAAAGAGATGCAGTATTTAATACACAGTAGCAGAATATGTACTATTGAAGCTTGAAAAGATGTGAGTTCTTTGTGTGCAACCTTTCATTTATGCATGTGAGAGG
>NW_021856640.1:0-1016 GCF_006229205.1 Suricata suricatta
CCTCTATGTGCTTTCACACCTTTCCATCACTCCTACCTTTCTCTTTTCCAGAATGCCCTGCTTTTGTTTTCTTGTCTCTGAAAACCGTAACTCTTCAGCGTGTCCTATTGACACCTTCTTTGACTATAACATTTCAAAGCAGCCACTCCTTTCTTTGAAAACTGGTACAATATCGTGACTGAGCTGTGGGGTCATACAAAAGTGGGTTTGAATAACAGAACTCACTAGTTTTATAAACTTCCCCATTATTTAACTCCCATGACTCTTAGATTTCTCAGGTTTTACTCTGGGGCAATATTAAGGTAGAAATTAAATGAAATAATTTCCTTAACATAGCACTTAATGTATAATAAATAACCAAATAAAGATTATTTTTTATAATTTATTATAAATTTTTTTATAATTTATTATCTAGAAGATAATTTAATTATCTTCTAGATTAGTTACTGCTTAGGCTAATTATTGGGTACCTTGCTGCATACCATGTTTTTCTTTTGTGCTTAATTCACAATTTCCCTGAGCCACTAAAACAGCACACCTTCAGTAAGTGTGTAGAATATAATAGTAATATAATACCTTGGTATTATTGGAGGAGGCACTGAGGGAAGGGAAGCTGAGGTTTTTTTGTTACCTTGTCCCTGAGTGCAGGCCGATGGCCTGCTGGGACCCATGCCACTGATTCCTATGCCTCAAGAGGCCAAGGGGCCCTTCTCTAACTCAAAAATTGAAAAGCCCTAATGTGAAAACGTCTGCATATTTAATATCTATTGATTCAAATAAAACCCACAGAGGGACCCAAGTATTTAAAATGTATGCATTTTAAGGAAATTCACATCTTCTGAATCACAACTGGTGTCCACCAGCACATTTCATTAATCAAAGCAGCTCTCTTCTACTGCCGCAGCAGATCCTGTTTTCGCTGGTGCCTGTCTCTGTAATCAATTCTCCACAGAGCTGTGATCTTTTTCAAAATGTAAATCGGGTCATGCCCCTGCTTAAACCCTCTAATGGCTCCC
>NW_021856641.1:0-1016 GCF_006229205.1 Suricata suricatta
GTGGCTGGATGGTTCAGTCAATTCAGTGTCAGACTCTTGATTTTGACTCAGGTCATGATCTCATAATGGTGAAATGGATCCTGATGTGGGGCTCTGTGCTGGGAGTGGAGTCTGATTAAGATTCTCTCTCTCCCCCTCTGTGTGTGTGTGTGTGTGTGTGTGTGTGTGTGTCTCTTTTTCTTTCTCTCTCTGTCTCTCAAACAAATAAAAAAGAATAGAATGCACTGTAGTACACTACAATAGAAAACAGATTGTGAGAAGTGCTATAGAGAAAAATTAAATAGTATAAGGGTATATAGAACAAAGAAAAGGAGGATGCTCCAGGCCAGAAAAGGTTTTTTGGTAGAAAAGAAATTTGAGCAGAAATTTGAATGATGTTAAGGAGGGAGCCCAGAGGTTGGAAATTGGCTGGCTGGGTTGAAGGACTGTTAGGATGGCTGTATGGGGTAAGGGAGAAATTGCTGCAGGAGATGCCTTCAGTGAGGGAGCAGATAGTCAGGTCTTGGAGAATTGCGGGAAAATTTTACCTACTCTTCCTTTTACTCTGAGAGAGACGGGAAGACATCCAAGGGTTTTCAGCAGAAGACTGATAGGAACTGACTTCTTTTATAAAAGGATCACACTGACTCAGAGTGAAATATGGAATGGAGGCTTGGATGAAATCCTGGAGCCTGGTTCCAGAGGCTGCAGTATCATCTTAGAACAGTGGGTGATGGTGGCTTGTACCAGGATGGCAGGAGATGACTTGTGAGGAGAGATTTCAAAGTTGTAAATTTCAAGCTTGTATAGTACAGTAGATGTGGAATGTGGAAAAATCGAGATAGGATGACTCTATTTCGTTACAAAATGAAATGGAAAGTTTTATGCTTAGATAAAAATTGTAGGTAAAAATGAAATATTTGGAATTAGCTAAAACTTATGAAACAGTTAAAATTCTTCTCAGACTCTCTGAATTTTTAGATATTCAATTTAAAAAATTGTTGATCATTAATTCTTAAAATTTTTTAAAAATGCTT
>NW_021856642.1:0-1016 GCF_006229205.1 Suricata suricatta
TTGTAGAAAAACAGATTTTAACTGACTAAGCCACCCAGATGCCCTGAAAAAGAGATTTTATAATGAATTGGCATGTTGGCTTAGTAAGAAGCTTAAAATATAAATATTGTGGGTCATAGAAGCAACAATGGTACAATTCAAATAAGACCCAATTTTAAAATAAGTTGACAAATTAGGTAACATATCTGTGTTTTAAGAGACATCCAGTGGCTCCTTTACTCTCATAGGTCTCTCTGGTTGCCTTTACTTCCCTTTACTTGCTACCGTCATCTGTACAAGTCACCTAGAATCATCTTTCCAATTTCACAATCTGATTCTTCTCTGCAAGACTGACAACAGCTGCCGCCCCAGCCCTATGAGAGCTTATCTTGCGACTCAAGGATGCACTTTTCTTGAAACAAGTGCAAGTGGTGTAATCAAAGGAATGTGGTTGTTTTGTTTTGTTTTCCACCATACTGGGTCTCTGAACACAAAGACCATTGTGAACTTTGGAAGACATTGGGAGGATAAAAAAACAAAAACAAAAACAACAAAAAAAGAAACTTTACAAGCTAAAAAGTCAGCCTCTGTGAACCTTGCTTTCCACAGCCATAAAGGCAAAATTGTTCCATGTAGGGTATTAGCAAGAACGTAATATGTGTTACATATGCCTGATCCACAGAAGATATCCAACAAGTGGTAAATATACTTTATACTCATTTCTATATCTTTATCTCTACTTGTATTACTAAAAACATTTTTCTTTTTATTCCCTAATTACTAGACAACAGCACTGCTTGTTAGAAGCCTAGTTCCTATTTCAGAAAAGCATTTATCTTTAATCTACAACCAATTGTGTTGTTGCCTACAATTTACTCTGTAACTCATCACAGTTTCTGAAACTTCTTGAACTACCAAAGTCTATGAAGGTGTTAAGGTCAATCAGTAACAGTTATATGCTCCTCTGGTCACTACACTTTGTTTTCTGTACTTAAACTACAATGCTAGCAAAAACTCTTTGCGGTCATGGTTTCTTC
>NW_021856643.1:0-1016 GCF_006229205.1 Suricata suricatta
GACTTTGTGTCTTCTATAGTTCAACTCGTCTTTCAGACAAGTTGGATTCAATAGATCCTGTAGAGATTTACAAGATTGAGAAGATATAACATCTCATTTACCTACAATGGCAACTTTCTTTCAAGGCCAGGAATGTTTTGATCAAGAAGTTTTTTAGAAATTATTAAGCATCAGAGGCTGACCTCAGTGGGTGACATTATTTGAAGCTCATAAAGAGAGGCCACAAATAATTTCTTAGGCAAACAGAATGTGAGAATGCAGGTTTGTTTGTTTCTTTTTGTTTGTTTTAAAACAATGGAAAACAAGTTGCCTGAAATTCAGTAAAATGTTAAACATGCCTAAAAATACTTTATGATTCATTTTATTAAAACACTAAGCTAAATCCATTTATGTTTCCCCTTCATAGTTCACCGCTGTGGCAGGCAGAATAATGGCCCCCACACAAGGATGTTCATGATAGGATCTCCATGACCTATGAATAGGATAGGTTATATTACAAATGAGAAATAGATGGCAGATGTAACTAAATTTACTAATCAGATGAAAAAATAGGGAGATTATTCCAGATTACCTGGGTGAGATCAATATAATCTAAAAGTTTCCAAAAGTTGAAGAGGGGTGGAATAAGTAAGAATGATAGGAAGTGAAAAGGACTTGATTGGCCACTGATGACTTTGAAGATGGAAAGCGACCCAAAGTCAAGGACTGCAGGTGGCCTCTAGAAGCTGGAAAAGGCAAGGAGGTAGACCTTTCCTTAGAGCATCCAGAAAGGAATGCAGCCCTGTTAATACTTTGATTTCAGGTCAGATTTGTATTGGACTTCCAAAGTACAGAACTATAGAGTAACAAATATGTGTCATCTTCATACACTAGGTTTGTGGTGATTTGTCACAGCAGCAGTAGAAACTGACAATGTGGTATATGGTAGCAGGGGTCACAGCTTGGTATAATGAAAGGTGGGTCCTGTATTTCTGTGGGGAGCTGCAAAGATTCAGCAGATCAGCAGCTTACAGGCA
>NW_021856644.1:0-2009 GCF_006229205.1 Suricata suricatta
TTTGTTGGGTCACCAATAATTTCATAATTTATTAGTATGAAAACCTTGCATTTACATGATCTTTCATGGTCTCTGAAGCTTCCATAACACATGCCATCTCATTTGACCCCTCCAACACCTTAGACAAATTATTTAATCTCCATGAGCCTCATGTTCTTCCTTTGTAAAAGGGAGTTATATCACCCTTTCTTAAAAGGATCGGCATATTTTGTCAGTATAGGAAAGGAAGACTCATCCAGATGAAGACTTATAAATCACCTAATCAAATAATGCTCTCCAGGTCATTGTGAGGAGCCAGTTAAACTGAGAGATGTGACAACTGGTTTGTAAAATGCAAAGACACATACAGGTATAGAACAGCAAGGACTACAGCTTCCCTTCTAGCTTTTGTGCCAAAACAGAGGTTTGAAGCGATACATGAGAGAGGGAAGATTTACACGTTGTCAGTGAATATTTGATAGGATACCCGTCTGGCCAGTTGGACTTTTGGGCTGGTGCTTAGGGGGAAATGTCAGGCCTAATGAGTGTGTGAATCAATGGCATGTATGCAATAGTTGACGAAAGGAGCATGGATGACAGTGCCAGGGAGGGGGTGTAGCATGAGAAGAGGCCAAGGAGAACCCATGGAAGGTCTACATGAAGGTCTATGTAGTGTACGTGGAGAGAAAATAGCTGAGAAGCTGGACTGGCAGGAAAACCAAAGGGAGGAAGAAATACCAAGGCAGATACCAGAAGTCAAAGGAAAATGAAAAGAGACTTTGTATTGGTAGCTTAATAGGCCACTGACAACTCTGAAGAGAATGGCTTTAGTAGTGGGTTGAAGAACAAAAGAGAAATGAGGAAATAGAGGAAATTAATGGAGAGAGTGCGTTGTAAACCACCCATTTGAAAAGTTTGGTAAAGAAAGACAGTAGAGGATTGGATGGTAGCTCTGAGAAGGAATAGGACCAAAGAAATGAAAGAAATAATAATAGATAATTCTTCATACTATTTGTTTTAATTAACAAACACTTCTGTAGCATTTATAATGTGTCAGGCACTGTCCTAAGTGGCTAACAAAAATGAATTTATTTAATTTACAACTTTACATGATGTGGTAGTTATTATTATCTCCATTTTTATAGATGAGGAAACTGAGGCACAGAGAGTTTATGTAAGTTGTCCAAAGCCACTGTTAGCAATAACATAACTGGTATTTAAACTTCAGGCAATCTAGGGCACCTGGTTGGCTCAGTTAGTAGAGCATGTGACTCTTGATCTCAGGGTTGTGAGTTCAAGACTCATGTTGGGTGTAGAGATTACATAAAAATAAAAATCTTAAAAAAATTAAAAGTAAATATAAAAGAGTACTGAATGAATTCTTGACATTAAAAAAAAAAAACTGTAGGCAATCTGGTTCAAAAGTCCTTATTCTAACTTACTCATTTCTTTTCCAGAATGGTTTGGTAGTAGCTTGAGGAAGGAGTATCAGGACTTTTTCTTATTTTTAATGGTGAAGACTTCAACTTGATTGGATGCTAAGAAGAAGAAGCCAATACTTTCAGAGAATGAACAAGAATTTCTGAAAATTTCTGAAATAAAAACAAGATCTCAGAGCATGTGAGTGGCCATGATGAGCAAATGTAGCAGCAGTTTGTCTTGGACAAGAGTTAGCACGAATTCTTCTTAAGTAGAAGGGAGACATTTTGAGGTAATAAGAGGGAAAAGTGAGCAAATTCATTTCAGATGGACCCTAACAGTTTCTACTGAGAGAATGGGGAGGGGAGGTCACTCATGGCTCAAAAAGAAAAAGCTGCAGCTTCCTGGAACTTTCTAGTACCAAAAAGTCAGCTCTTACCAAATTGCACTGAAGCTTGCTGGTATGATTGCTTAGTGTAAATACGGGCATTCTAGATTCGGAGCCACATGCTGAGACCTTAGCCTCCTCTGTCAAGGCCTCAAGCTGTTGAAAATGCTACAGGAGATAAGATCAGTGAGCACTTGTACGGATTAATGTTTCTATGGTGCTC
>NW_021856645.1:0-1016 GCF_006229205.1 Suricata suricatta
TTAGCGCCCCGCCCCCCCCAGGAGGTATCTGAGCTGAGAGCAGTGGGAAGGCGAGGGGCAGACTCTGCCTGGATGTCACAGGGAGAGGCAGTGGGGCCGGGGCTCGCTGGGTGACAACCGCAGGGTACACACACATTTGTGTCCTCTGCCAGCAGCACAGGGTCGTCAGAGACCGGGACTATGCGCTGCACGAGGCTCCGACAATGCCTGGGTGGACAGAGCCTTGTTCCCACGGTCTGGGTCGGCTTGGGCTGCTGCAACGACAGCATTTGCCTCCCGCAGCTCTGGAGGGCAGGGTCCAACGTGCTGGGAAGGGCCTGCCCTCGGGTGAGTGTACGGGGCCCCCATCAGCTCTCACTCCTCTTCTTACAAGGACGCCAGTCCCGGTCAGACGGGGGCCCACCCTTGCCGACTTCCGCAGAGGCCCCGTCTCCAAATCCAGCCACACAGCAGGTCAGGACTTCAACACACGAATTTCTGGGGGGCACACTCACTCCATACACAACCCCTCCTGGTGCCTGGTTGCTCCAAAGGCATAAAGAGGGGAGGAACCCCCGTTGACACAGACAAGGTGGGAGCTGGTCTTAGGATGAACAGTGGCATTGCACAGAGAAAAGGGTATTAAGTGACGGGGTGGGAGGATTAGAGTGAGTTGGGGGCAGAGTGGGCATTCAGGCTAAGGGGTCCGCGTGAGGACAGGCCTGGTGCCCACCACGGCAAGGGGGCCTGGAGAAAAGACCAAAGCTCAAGGGTGTCGGTGGGGGGAGTGCGTAAGGAGTCTGAAAAGGCTCTGAGGCAGACATGGACGCCAGGTCAAGAATATCACCCTCTAGCCCCCAAACCCCCGGAAACTCAAGCAGGGGGTCCAGAAAACCTAGCGAGATCAGGAGATGTAACCATTTCTCCAGTGCTGGACATCTGGGCCTCTCACCCTGTGCCTAACACTGCCACCCCCGGGGAAGAAGCGAGGTCAGGTCCCTGCCTCCCTGGATCTCCCCAGTTGGTGGGGAAGACAC
>NW_021856646.1:0-1016 GCF_006229205.1 Suricata suricatta
CGGCGACTGTGCCAGTCCGGGACCCCCGCCCGGAGGCTGCGCCGGCCCGCGCCCGGCGACTGTGCCACCCGCGCCCCTCGCCTGGAGGCTCTCCGCTCTCGGGAACAAAACACAACTTGGCGATGCTCTAACTCGGGACCAGTTTCAGCAGATTTTGAAGTGGTGGAGTCAACAGCCTGTGCTCCCCGCTCGCCAGGCAATTACATTAGAAATCACTACAAAGGATAACTTACAATGACTCTGGACCTAATATTTTTATAAAAACCTTCTAAATAAGAAATGGGTGGAGTGGCGTAATGAGATTAGAAAGTAACTAGATCAATAGACTTGCAGCAACTTTGCGGCAAGTGACTACAGTAAAATTTAGGGAAAAACTTACGACCCTAGAACCCTATATTAGGGGTAAAGGGAGGTTAGTCATTAGTGAGTAAAAAAAATCCAACTTCATTTAGAAAATGGGGGGCACCTGGGCGGCTTAGTTGGTTAAGTGTCTGACTCTTGACTTCAGCTCAGGTCATGATCTCCTGGTTCATGAGTTCGAGCCCCATGTCACCACAGAGCCTGCTTGGGATTCTCTCTCTCTGCCCCTCCCTGCTCTTTCCCTCTCTTTCTCTCTCTTTCCAAATAAATAAAGAAATGTTAATAAAAAAGAATTTAGAAAAAAACAAAGTATCCACAATAAGTAGAAAGAAGGTAATAACAGAGAATAGATGAAAAGTTAAGACAAGATACGAACCAATTGAGAAATGAACAAAGATAAAATTTAGTTCTTCAAAAAAGGTCTAAAACTACAGAGCTCTCTGATGACGTTGACAAAGGAAAGAAATCGGGAAGGCACAGCCTACAGCAGGCAGCAGTGACGACAAGAAACACCCACACACGCCCCGGGCCCTGATGGGGCATCTAGACTCCCACTCACACCCAGCAGGTACCAGGGAGGCCGAGGGAGGGGCCCAGACCCCCGCTCCATCTCTGTGACCAGGGTGCCCCGCACGGGGTCGGCAGTCCCGAGATTT
>NW_021856647.1:0-1016 GCF_006229205.1 Suricata suricatta
TTGTAGAAAAACAGATTTTAACTGACTAAGCCACCCAGATGCCCTGAAAAAGAGATTTTATAATGAATTGGCATGTTGGCTTAGTAAGAAACTTAAAATATAAATATTGTGGGTCATAGAAGTAACAATGGTACAATTCAAATAAGACCCAATTTTAAAATAAGTTGACAAATTAGGTAACATATCTGTGTTTTAAGAGACATCCAGTGGCTCCTTTACTCTCATAGGTCTCTCTGGTTGCCTTTACTTCCCTTTACTTGCTACCGTCATCTGTACAAGTCACCTAGAATCATCTTTCCAATTTCACAATCTGATTCTTCTCTGCAAGACTGACAACAGCTGCCGCCCCAGCCCTATGAGAGCTTATCTTGTGACTCAAGGATGCACTTTTCTTGAAACAAGTGCAAGTGGTGTAATCAAAGGAATGTGGTTGTTTTGTTTTGTTTTCCACCATACTGGGTCTCTGAACACAAAGACCATTGTGAACTTTGGAAGACATTGGGAGGATAAAAAAACAAAAACAAAAACAACAAAAAAAGAAACTTTACAAGCTAAAAAGTCAGCCTCTGTGAACCTTGCTTTCCACAGCCATAAAGGCAAAATTGTTCCATGTAGGGTATTAGCAAGAACGTAATATGTGTTACATATGCCTGATCCACAGAAGATATCCAACAAGTGGTAAATATACTTTATACTCATTTCTATATCTTTATCTCTACTTGTATTACTAAAAACATTTTTCTTTTTATTCCCTAATTACTAGACAACAGCACTGCTTGTTAGAAGCCTAGTTCCTATTTCAGAAAAGCATTTATCTTTAATCTACAACCAATTGTGTTGTTGCTTACAATTTACTCTGTAACTCATCACAGTTTCTGAAACTTCTTGAACTACCAAAGTCTATGAAGGTGTTAAGGTCAATCAGTAACAGTTATATGCTCCTCTGGTCACTACACTTTGTTTTCTGTACTTAAACTACAATGCTAGCAAAAACTCTTTGCGGTCATGGTTTCTTC
>NW_021856648.1:0-1016 GCF_006229205.1 Suricata suricatta
ATACATACATATATATATATAATATATGTGTGTATATATATATATATATATATATATACACACAATGGAGTATTATTCAGCCATAAAAGAGGATGAGATCTTGCCATTTGGGACAACAGGGATGGACCGAGAGGGTATTCTGCTAAGTGAAATAAGTCAGACTAAGAAAGAAAAATATCACGCAATTTCATACATCTGTGGAATCTAAAAAACAAAACCAATGAACAAATAAAAAGCAGAATCAGACTTATAAACACTGAGAACAAACTGATGGTTGCCAGAGAGGAGGAAGTTGGGGGATGGGCCATATGGGTGAAGGGGAGTGGGAAGTACAGCCTTCCAGTTACAGAATGAATAGTCACGGCAATAAAAGGGATGACGTAGACATATAGTCAATGATATCACAATAAAAATGTATGGTGACAGAGGGCAGCTACATTGTGGTGAGTATAGCATAATGTACAGAGTTGTTGAAATGCCATGTTGTACACCTGTAAATCACATAACATTGTGTGTCAACTATACTCAAATTAAGAAAATTTTTTAAGAAGAAAGACCATTCTCAACTCCACAAATTTGTCTCCATCAAGTAGCAGTTTCTTCAGCTTGGTGGTGGAGGCTTTCAGCCTCAGCCTGTCCCCTCCCTAGGAGTTTGAAAGGCTTTATGATCAGAAACTTCTTTCAGTCACTATTGCTGTGGCCTGTGAGGCTTCTTTTCTACCATCCTTTATCCTGAGTTCATCCTTCAGCTATTTTCTGAGGTGGGAAGCATTAAGAAAAAAGATATCTGGTTATGTAAATTTTCACCAGAAAATGTTCTTGACCTCACTGAGGGCAAAATAAGAAAACATGGGCCTAATACTGAAAGGGAAGAAGTGAGACTAGATGAAGAGGGAACTGTTTCACTCTTGGGTAGCTTAGGCATTAAAAACATGACCCGCAGAATGACCATTGCTCCATCATTCTCTTCCTTCCAGGAGTTGCCTTGTGGATCAGCCCAATGACTCAGACATGGG
>NW_021856649.1:0-1016 GCF_006229205.1 Suricata suricatta
GTTGCTAGAGGGAGATGGATGGGTGATAGGCGAATTGGGTAATGGGTATTAAGGGCTCTTGTTATGATGAGCACTGCATGTTATACGTAAGTGATTAATCACTAAATTCTACTCCTGAAACCAATGTTACACTATATGTTAACTAACTAGAATTTAAATAGGTTGAAAAAGAAAGAAAAAATAAGAACTTATTTTGTCTTCCTTTATGCCCTTTTTTATTATTGAAATATAACTGACACACAGATATATATGTTTCAGGTTTGTGTCATATTGATTCAACCATTCTGTACATTACTGTTTTTATCACAATAAGTTCTGAAGTCACTATCTGTCAGCCTACAACATTGTTAAGATGTTATTAACGGTATGCTCTGTCTTTACTTTTATTGGAGTCCTACTTTGGCCAGGAACTTTTTATAGAGTAGCTCATTTAACCTTCATAATTACCATATCAATTTATGTTATTAATAATATTTTATGAAAAAAAAACGTGTCTTTGAGAGGTTAGGTAACTTTTTCAGAGTCACACAGTGATAGGGAAAGAAACAGAACTCAAAAAGTCTTGCCTTACTCCATGCCTTTGTTCCTTATTATGCTGTGAAAACTCTAGTTCTCTTTCTTCTTCCTCTTCCTCTCCCCCTTCCCCTCCTCCTCACCCTCTACCACCCAATCCCCTCCTTCTCCTTCCTTCCTCCTCTTCCTTTCCCCTATTCATTCATTCATTTTCTCTCTCCCCCTCCCCCCTGCCCCCATAACCCTCCATCTCTTTCTTTTTCTCTTCCATCTTCTTTTTCCTTGCCATAACTCCTCACCACTGCATGGTCACACAGTCAATTTCTGGGACAAACTGGAAGGCTGCCACAGCATACTGAGACTGTAGCCCAGGGGATTGGCACAAGACTGAACCTCGGGATCTCAACAATTTGGAGTTTGGGAAACTAGCCATGGGTTCAAGATAAAGCATAGGAGTGCTGTCCACCTGCCAAGTGGAAAGCCCAGATACAGGGAGGGTAAAG
>NW_021856650.1:0-1016 GCF_006229205.1 Suricata suricatta
CACACACACACACAGGAATGTTATTTAGTCATAAGAATAAAAGCTTGCCATTTGCAATGACATGGATGTAGCTAGCGAGTATAATGCTAAGCCAAATAAGTCAGAGAAAGACAACTACCATGTGATTTCACTTATGTGGAATTTAAGAAACACAACAAATGAGCAAGGGAAAAAAAAAGAGATTGGGGGAGGCAAACCAAGGAACAGACTCTTAACTATAGAGAACAAACTGATGGTTACCAGAGAGAAGTGGGTGAGGATGGGTTAAATAGATGATGGTGATTAAGGAGTGCACTTGTGGTGGAAATACGGTATCACTATATCATACACCTGAAACTAATACTACACTGCATGTTAACTGGGATTTAAATAAAAACTAGAGAGCATGCATATAGGTAATATATAATAAGGACATTTAAAGTCATAGTTGTTTCTCCTGTTAGACCTATGAGTGCAAACATATGACAGGACCATAGGGAGGGGAAGGGGGAAGGAGAGTTGGGGAGACAGAGGGACACAAATCATGAGAGACTGTTGAATACTGAAAATGAACTGAGGGCTGAAGGGGGTGGGAGTGGTGGTGGTGGTAATGGAGGAGGGCACTTGTGGGGAAGAGCACTGGGTGTTATATGGAAGCCAATTTGACAATAAACTATTAAAAAATAAATCATTAAAAAATAAATAAAAATGTAAAAAAACTACATGTGTTTACCACTAACAACCACTGAAAACTTATAATAATGACAACTCCTTATAAGAATGGAGAGTGCCAATAAGCCTTGTGTCATGTGTGTTTGAGGTGGGCACCTGTGTGTGGTTGTGCACTTGCTTGTATTATTTTCAACAAGCTGATTTGGGCAGCTCTGAATTTTAAAATGATCTAGGCAAAGTGTAGCTTCTAGATTAATGACACATTTACAGAAGTTCAGGTTCAGTAGCAGATGGGTAGATCATGTTTGATTGTCTATTCTCAGCTTAATTATGAGCTCCTGAAATTTAGGAAAAGCGTCTTTGAC
>NW_021856651.1:0-1016 GCF_006229205.1 Suricata suricatta
ATTTAGTGGATGGTGAATATTTATGAAGCATAATTTAATTAAAATGTTATTCAAACTAGGGTTTAGTATGGATAAGATTCAGGCCAAGAAGCGGAAGATGGGAATTTTGAGTAAAGGTGCCATTTAATTTTTTTAAGTATATTTATTTTGATTTTTTTTTAAGTTTATTTGTACGTGCGTGCGTGTGTGTGTGTGTGTATGGGAGAGAGAGAGAGTGAGAGCGAGCTAGCGCACAGGCAGGAGAGGGGAGGGACAGAGAGAGAAGGAGAGACAGAACCCTAAGCAGGCTCTGCACCAACAGCACAGAGCCTGATGTGGGGCTCAAATTCACGAACTCTGAGATCATGACGTGAGCCAAGATCAAGAGTCGGAAACTTAACCCAGTGCACCCCCCAGGGGACTGCAGTACCCTGAGTAACGGTACTATTTAGATGTCATTTTGATATTCTAACATATGGCTTTGTGTTCCCAAAGTCAGCAGACTTATTGAGCGCCTACAGTGTGTTAGGTGATGGTCTAGGGATGTGGGGACATAGGCATATAAAAACAAAACCAGTCATATCCAGTGGAGATCAGTTTATTTCTTTACTACTAAAGTTCTCCTGGATACTTTTGTAGCTAGAGCATTCAGGTTCCTTTTTTTTTTTTTTCCAGCTTCCCTAAGTATAAAGCAAAGGTGGAACATCGTTCGTCGAGAAAAATAAATGTCTGGCCTGTCTCCCCATTCAGGCGGCCGCAGCACTAATGGGCGTTTGTGCATGGGAATATCTGAACCACAGTGAACTGTCTAGTTTCCACACGATTAAGATGATCAAGCCAGTAGCTTCAAGTTTTCCTTTTCTTCAAAGGAAAATACTTTTTCTAACCTTTTTCAGAATGATATTTTTAAATGTACAGCTCATCAACCATGTAGACACTATAAACAGGGAGCGTCAGAAGTTGCTGTCAGAGCTTGGGCATGTTAGGGTTGCATACCTGGGAAAAATAATTGAATCGCTTGGCAACTCTGCACCATG
>NW_021856652.1:0-1015 GCF_006229205.1 Suricata suricatta
TGTCTCCCATATATGGTAACACACACAATCATGTGGTCTGATTAAGTACTCTCAGTTTACAGGGTCATGAGGGATGTTGTCATGTAGGCGCATAGTCAGGTACCTTGAAGGTTTTTTTTTCTTTTGTTCCTCTCCTTAGGAGGGGACCCTACTGCGTCATGTCTGTGACATTTTCTTGGTCTCTGTTTCTTTCATTGCCTTAATACCTTTCCCCCATCATCCATGTCATCATCCTCTCCTTTAACTTTTTCTTTTTTTATCATTTATTTCTGAGAGAGACAGTGTGATGGAGGAGGGTTAGAGAGAGGGCGGGAGATAGAGTGAATCCCAAGCAGGCTCTATGCTATCAGTATGGAGCCCACCATGGGGCTTGATCCCATTTCCCTGTGATCATGACCTGAGCTGAAACCAAGAGTTGAAAGCTTAACCGACTGAGCCACCAGGACGCTCCTATTATTTTAATAACTATATTGAGATATAGTTTACATACTGTAAAATTCACCAATTCCAAATGTGCAATTCAGTGATTTTTAGTGTGTTTTTAAAGTCATTCAGCAATCACCACAGGGTCCTTTTTAAAAATAAATTAGGAAGTGTTCTAAGTAACAGTTCTGAAAAATCAAAAGCCCCCTCACCTCACAAACCTTTTCTCCTAGAGGTAACTGTATCGTTTGATGCATCCATCCTTCCCAGCCTTCTTGAATCCATGTACATGTGTGTATATAAAAGTGTACAAATTTGGCGCGTATGGCTAAAACTACACCCAAATGGAATTAGACTTTTTCTGTATTGTTTCTTCAGTTAAGATCTTGGGGACATTTTCCTTGTCCGCAAGCTCAGGGACACCGAGTCTTCTGAGCTGCTGTGTGGTGATGGCAGAGGTCCTCTCCGAGTGGACCTTGTGGCTTCCTCCAGTGTGTCTTCATCACAAACACAATATCTTACTGCCGGCTCCAGGGAGAACCAGTCTTCCCACACTCCCACCAACTCGGGATACGATCCGTTGTTCTTTGTT
>NW_021856653.1:0-1015 GCF_006229205.1 Suricata suricatta
GGGGGGGGGGGGGGGGGGGGGGGGGCACGCAGACCCACACTGTGATGACAAACGCACACCCACGCGAGCAAAGCCAGGGAACCCGCGTGGAGACAGACCGTATCGGTGTCATATCCTGGTCGTGCGCTCACTACAGTTACGCGAGATGTCACCACTGGGGGAAATGGAGAGAAGGACACATGGGGTACCTCTGTGTCAGGGCTTATAACGGCATATGGACCTCAATTACCCCCAAAATAAATTTCAGTTACAAAAGATAAAGTGCAACGAAAAACTGAAAAAAAAATTAACACTGTTTGCAACAGCATAAGCAAATACAAAATAATCATGGCAAGACCTGTACACCAAAAACATGTGGCTAAGAAAAGTTTAAGAAAACTGAAGTAAATGGAGATTTAAAAAATGGCTTGTCCATGAATTAGGAGACTCAACATTGAGTCTTACATGTGAGTCAAGGAGCTGAGCTCTGACCCAGTGAAGACAAGAATTCTCAGTGATGGGCATTCAGCAGAGACCCCAAATGGCTGGCTAACACCTTACTAGTAAGACTGAGCTACACCTGCTACCCAAGAAACATTTCTTACACGACAGCAACAAACCAACTATTAACTGAAGATTACTCCATTGGAGGGCTAAAAATGTTTACAAACAGGCCAGTAAGAGGCCAAATTTGTCTGCGAATTAATCAATGAAGTACCCTGGAAAAGCCCAACAATCTATTAGGGAACGGGGAGGAGGGAGATAACCAAATGTAACATCATGTTCAAACCACAAAAATATTATTCAAAATATCTAACCAAAATCACAAGACCTGTGAAAAAAAAAGAGACTCCACAATGAAGAGAAAAGAAGTTAGTCAATGAAACACCCAAACAGGGGCGCCTGGCCAGCTCAATTGGTGGAGTCTGTGACTCTGGACCCTCAGACTTGTGGGTTTAAGCCCCACAGTGGGTGTAAACATTACTTAAAAATAAAGGCATACAAACAAGAAACACAAACACCCAGACATGACAAT
>NW_021856654.1:0-1015 GCF_006229205.1 Suricata suricatta
TGACCTGCGCCAGAAGGACACTCAATGAACTGAGCTACCCCACGTGCCCCATATTATTCATTTATTGAAGTACAATTGACAAACAATATCCTATTAGTTTTAGGTGTACATCATAGTGACTCAATATTTTTATACTTTATGAAACGATCCCCACAATAATTCTGGATACCGTCTGTCTCCATCAACATTACTCCAGTACTCAGTATTCTTGACTACATCCCTATGCCACACGTTACATCCTCAAAGCTTACTTACTTTACATATGGATTTCTGTACCTCTTAATCTTCACCTATTTTGCCTTCCCCTCAACCTTCCTCCCCTTTGGTAACCAAGAGCACTAGTAAAATTATTAAAGAATGTTTAAAAATATTAAACACAAAGGATTACTCTTAAAATATGCAATATGCTTCTAAAAATTAACAACATAAAATAAAATGCAACATATGTCAGCTCTCAGATTGGCATGAATCCCAAAGATTGATAAATTACAGTGTTGGTAACCATTTATACATATAAATAAATTCAGCAGTTTGGAATGCAACTGAATCAGTTTTGCAAATTGTAAAATAGTTATAACCGTTGATCTAACCATTCTCTATGTAGGGTCTTATCCTATAGAAATATTCATATTGTGGGACACCTGGGTGGCTCAATCAGTTAGGTGTCTGGCTCTTGATTTTGGCTTAGGTCATGAGCTCATCACAGCTCATGGGTTTGAGTCTTGCATCAGGCTCCGTGTTAACAGCTTAGAGCCTGCTTGGGATTCTCTCTCTCTCCCTCTCTCTCTTTCTCTGCCCCTCTCAGTCTCCTTCTCTTTCTCACTCCCCTCTCTCTCTCTCAAAATAAATAAATAAACCTAAAAAGAGAAATACTCATATTGTATGTATCAGCAGCACACACAAATATTCCTGCAGCACTGTTCAAAATAGAAATGCTATAATCAACTGAGAGTCTCACTAAAAGGGGACATCTACAATATGAGATCCTGTGTAAGCAGTAAAAATAGACTATCAG
>NW_021856655.1:0-2008 GCF_006229205.1 Suricata suricatta
TTAATCAATAGAGATATAATAGAGATGTCTGAAGTACAATTTAGAACCACAATAATAAGAATACTAGCTGGGGTTGAAAAAAGCATGGAAGACACCAGAGAAGCCTTTTCTGTGGAGATAAAAGAAACAAAATCTAGGCAGGGTAAAATTTGAAAAGCTATAACTGAGATGCAATCTCAAAAGGATGCCATGGCATCAGAATGGATGAAGCAGAAGAGGGAATCAGCTATTGAGAAGATAAAATTATGGAGAATAATGAGGCAGGAAAAAAAGAAGGAAACAAAGGCAAAAGATCACAGTACAAGATTCGGTGACTTATTACAAAGGAATAACATCTGAATCATAGAAATCCCAGAAGATGAAGAGAGAAAAAGGGACAGAAGGTTTACATGACCAAATTATATTGGAAAATTTTCCTAATCTGGGGAAAGACACAGACATCAAAATCCAGGAAGCACAGAGAATTGCTGTTAGATTCAACAAAACCCACCCATCAAGAAGGCTTATCATAATCAAAATTACAAAATACACAGAAAAAGAAAGAATTAAGAAAGCAGCAAGGGAAGAAAAAAAAAAGTCCTTACCTGGTCGCCTGCATGGCTCAGTCGGTTGAGCGTCCAACTTTACTCAAGTCATGATCTCATGGTTCATGGATTTAAGCCCCACCTAGAGCTCTGTGCTGGCAGCTCAGAGCCTGGAGCCTGCTTTGGATTCTGTGTCTCCCTCTCTCTGCCCCTCCCACACTCATTCTTTGTTTCTGTCTCAATAATAAATAAACATAAAAATTTTTTAAAGACCTTTACCTAAAAGGGAAGACAGATCAGGTTCACAGCAGACCTATCTACAGAATCTTGGCAGTCCAGAAACGAGTGGCAAGATATATTTACTGTGCTGAATTGGCAAACTATGCAGCCAAGAATTCCTTATCCAGCAAGGATTGTCATTGAAAATAAGAGAGAAGAGTCCCCCAGAAAAAAACTAAAGGAGTTTATGATTGCTAAACCAGCCCTGAAGGAATTTTAAGGGCGACTCCTTGAGTGGAGAAACACAAAACAATCAAAACCCTAGAGGAGAAAGCAGGAAATAGCCTCCTTGACCTCAACCATATCAATTTCCTACTCGACACACCCCAAAAGCAAGGGAATCAAGAGCAAAAATGAGTTATTGGGATTCATCTAGATAAAAAAGCTTCTGAACTGCAAAGGAAACAATAAAACTAATAGGCAAAAGACGGAATGGGAAAAGATAGTTGTAAATGACATATCGGATAAAGGGCTAGATTCCAAAATGTACAAGGAACTCACCAAACTCCACATCCGAAAACCAAATAATCCAGTGAAGAAATGGACAGAAGACCTGAATAGACACTTCTCCAAAGAGGACATCCAGATGGCCAACAGGCATATGAAACGATGCTCAGCATCACTCTTCATCAGGGAAATACAAATAAAAACCACACTGA
The DNA here is from genome assembly GCF_006229205.1 of Suricata suricatta. Classification (NCBI taxonomy): domain Eukaryota; kingdom Metazoa; phylum Chordata; class Mammalia; order Carnivora; family Herpestidae; genus Suricata; species Suricata suricatta. The sequence goes on from NW_021856655.1 coordinate 1,463, forward strand.
GATACCACCCCACACTGGTCAGAGTGGCTAAAATAAACAAATCAAGAGACTATAGACGCTGGAGAAAATGTATAGAAATGGGCACCCTCCTAAACTGTTGGTAATGTAAAGTGGTGTAACCGCTCTAGAAAACAGTGTGGAAGTTCCTCAGAAAACTATCAATAGAACTCCCCTATGACCCAGCAATAGCGCTGCTGGGAGCTTACCCAAGGGATACAGAAGTACTAATGCATAGGGGCACATATACCCCAATGTTCAGAGCAGCACTTTCAACAATAGCCAAATCATGGAAAGCACTACCTTTTTTTTTATCCATAATATTTTATTGTCAAATTGTTTTCCATACAACACCCAGTGCTCTTCCCCTTAAGTGCCCTCCACCATCACCACCACTTCTTTTCCCCCCTCCCATTTCCCACTCAACCCTCAGTTCATTCTCAGCATTCAATAGTCTCTCAAGTTTTGCATCCCTCTCTCTCCCCAACTCTCTCTCTCTCCTCCGTTCCCCCTGGTTCTCCATTAGCTCTCTCCTGTTTTCCTGCTAGA
>NW_021856656.1:0-1015 GCF_006229205.1 Suricata suricatta
ACATCGGGTTTCTTGTTTCCCCAGCATCAGTGGTCTGTTGAAATCTTAAACAAGCTACAATTAGTCAAGCCGTAAGCTAGACAGCACGGGTCAGTGCATTAGATGTATATACTCATGACCATATTTGGAAGAGTTATAGTCTGATAAAATCTTTATTTGGAAACTAACATTCATACATCATTAAGGCAGTGTTTATGGATCTTTTACTCTGTGCACACACACAGCTTTTACTCACATGATGCTATGCTGGGTACCTCAGGAACGTTTCTGTAAGTTACTCTTCATTATACTTTAGGACTTGAAATTAGGTGTCTTGTATATCCCTCAGAATATAGATTCAGCGCCCTGCCACTCTGATTCTTTTTCTTCATAACATTGATTGCATGAAAGAGGAGCCAAATATAGTTTGGAAGAATGTAAAAAGGCATGACATGAAACCTCAGAAGAAGTTCTCATTGTTGACTAAGAACCAAATTGGCACATGACAAACAGGCGAATTGCAAATTTAAGAGTATGTGTATGGAGACTCCACAAACACAGGAAAATTGCAAAGGGAAAGTAAGGTATGTCTGTCTTTGAAGAGGAGAGAAGGAAGAGAAGGAAGTCAGGGAGAAGAATGGGAGGAAGGAAGGAAGGAAGGAAGGAAGGAAGGAAGGAAGGAAGGAAGGAAGGACGGACGAGGAGGAACAAAGAATCAGAAGTCTGGGGCCTCCAAGGGAAATAATGTAACTCACAAGAAGATGAAAAGGAAATATTTGATAAGCACATATTTTCTGGGCCACTCTGAAACAATAGGACGTAGAAAATGTTGTTCACGACATCCTTCCTGGATTCTTCCCTGTTAATCATACCTAGCTTGTATCATAATGCAATAACTTATGGTGAGTGCTCTCATGCTGGGGCAGCTTTTCTATGTACATTATTGTTTAGTGAGGGAGGTGAAAAGTAAACATTTTTCCTGAATCTGCTTAATTTTGATTATTACTAACTCTAAATAATCTTTCTGCAAATGGTC
>NW_021856657.1:0-1015 GCF_006229205.1 Suricata suricatta
GTACACAAGAGCACTGCCTCGCACAAGCCACACACAAACACACACACACACACACACACACACACACACACACACACATACACTGAAGAGCTGAGAGCTTCCTACAGGTTGAATTTTTTTCTTTAAGTTATATTACTATTTCCCCATTTTTCTGGTTTTCTCTTTTTTCTAGGTCAAGTATATGGAATTGACAAAAGAGTAAAGGGTGTCGTGATTAAAAACCAAAACGAACAGCAAGAATGGTTTCCAGATTTGGTCCCTGTCAGGGTTGACAGCATCTGGGAGAGGACAGAGAGTGTCTAAGTGTATTTCTAGTGTCCATTTGCTGTTCCAAGTACAAAGAGCAGCGCCACACACGTGTGTGTTTGTGGGCACAGACAGGACTTGCATGGAGCCAAAGGCCGGCTCCCAAGGCTGCTGCTGTTTTCCGTCAGCTGTCTTGTCTTGCCAGGCTTTTAAACATGCTGGGCTCCTCTGTACCACACACTTGAATAAAGGATGGTCTCCACAAGATTCCGACCTCCTAAAAATGGCTCTAGGCACACACCCCAGATGCTAGGATCCATCGCACAGGATTCAGACTGTCACGGTCCTACTCAGCACATGCAGCCACTTCCTGTGTAGGGTCTGTGGTATGAGATCCAGGCAGGCAGCATACAACGGGATAGAGAGAGACCCGTCCCCTTCCAAAAGGGCTTTAGGAATTGGTCCGGGGTGAAAGAGGACAGGGGGAGCAGCGGGCCCCCCCCCAGCTGGCCCCAAAGGCGAGGCCCCTCCTCCCAAGGGCTGCTGCCCCTGCATCGGTGCCCCTGAGCATCCCTGGGAGCCCAGTGTGGATGATAAATCTCATCAACTAGAATGCACACGCTGAGCAGGTGCATGAGGGAGGCGATGCAGCTCGCTACACCAGGTATCTTGGTCAGGCTGGTGGTAGCTGTACTGAACCCGGCCGCCCGAGCTGAGTCCCAGAGTGCAGTGGTAGCCATTGGGCACTTGGCGGTGGGGGTGGGACTGG
>NW_021856658.1:0-1015 GCF_006229205.1 Suricata suricatta
AAAAAAGAAAGGTCTCAGATACACAACTTAACCTTACACTTTAAAGGACTGGAGGAGAACAGCAAATAAACCCCCAAACTAGCAGAAGATGAGAAATAATGAAGATTAAAGCAGAAGTCAATGCAATCGAAAGAAAACAAACAAACAAACAGTAGACTGGACCAATGTAACCAGAAGCTGCTTCTTTGAAAGGATTAACAAAATTGAAAAGTCCCAGCCAGTTTGATTAAAAAGAAAAAGAAAAGGACCCAAATAAATAAAATCAAGAATGAAAGAGGAGAGATCACAACCAGCACTGCAGATATACACACAATAGAAAGAATATATTATGATCAATTCTATGCCACTAAATAGGCTAATCTGGAAGAAATGGACAAATTCCTGGAAACATATAAACTACCAAAACTGAAACAAAAAAAAAAAAATAGAAAATTTGAACAGATCCATAACCAGTAAAGAAATCAAATTAGTAATCAAAAATCTCCCAAAAATCAAGGGCCCAAGGCCACATGGCTTTCTAGGGAAGTTCTACCAAACATTTAAAGAAGAGTTAACACCTATTCTTTTTAATCTCTTCCAAAAAATAGAAATGGGAAGGAAAACTTCCAAACTCATTCTACGAGGCCAGCATTTCCCTGATTCCAAAATCAAAGACACCACTGAAAATAACCACAGACCAATTTACTTAATGAATATGAGTGCAAAAATGCTCAACAAGATACTAGCCTACTGGACCCAACAATAAATTAAATGAATTATTCACAATCAAGTTGGATTTATACCTGGGATGCAAATCAATCAATGTGGTGCATCATATTAAATAAAAGAAAGAATAAGAATATTACCCTCTCAATAGATGCAGAGAAAACATTTGACAAAATATAGCATCCTTTCTTGATAAAAACCCTCAAGAAAGTATGAATAGAAGGATCATACCTCAAGATCATGAAAGCCATATATAAAAGTTCCACCACTAATTTCATCTTCAATGGGAAAAAAACTGAGAGTTTTCACC
>NW_021856659.1:0-1015 GCF_006229205.1 Suricata suricatta
ATAATTTTAGAAATGTCTAGAGTCTGTAATACTAATAGCACGAGGATTTGCGTGGAAGCACTGTATTCTGATTGGTAAAGTTATTCCCCTCAGTAGTAAAGGTTAATGAGTCTAATACTGCCATAAATGTATGCTGAAATTGAAAAATTAACTAGTGGAGTGTGGTTGGTAATGTCCAGGGTTATTACTGTTAAAAAAATTTTTTTAATGTTTTATTTATTTTTGATACAGAGAGAAACAGAGCATGAGAGGGGGAGGGGCAGAGAGAAAAGGAGACAGAACTGAAAGCAGGCTCCAGGCTCTGAGCTAGCTGTCAGCACAGAGCCTGACGCAGGGCTCAAACCCACGAACGTGAGATCTGACCTGAGCCAAAGTCGGAGGCTCAGGCCCCAGGTTATTACTGTTAAAGTTGGCATTTATAGATCTACAAGGGGAGGATACTGCAATGATCCATGTGGCAATGGATTAGAGATGAAGATGTTAGTATGAACTCATGCTTGGTTTAATATAGGTACAGATGGTTACATTAGAAATATTTATACATATGTGTATATCCATAGGTTGTTTTTCACACATATATTGTGTATTGTGTATACTTCTCTGCCAAATGAAAATCCCTAAAGCAATGACGAAGAAGGACACAGAACACTCTGATCTTCATTCCTAATACCATTCTTCAATAAAATGAGTCAGAGTTCCTTGAACAAATGGATGATTCCAGGATTGGGTTAAGTGATATACAAGATGAGCCTGGGGCATATTGTAATGTCAGTAAGCAAGTTGTGCAATGAAAGGAGAGACGTGGAAAGGAAGAAAGGAAGGCAAAGAGAAAAACATCATATAGATGAAGGTAGGTGAAGGGCCAAATTAAAAGAATTTCTAATGGCTAAAAGTGGAAAAATTTGAGCAACAAAATATATAAAGTAATATTAGATTATAAACCAAAATATAAAATAAATATTCCTGAGTCCATTTTGATATAAAGGTATGACTGAGAAAATAAAGGGGTAAGAAT
>NW_021856660.1:0-1015 GCF_006229205.1 Suricata suricatta
TCACAGTCCATGAGTTCAAGCCTGGTGTCAGGCTCTGAGCTGTCATCACAGCTGCTTCAGGATTTGTGACTCACTCTCTCACTACTCCTCCCCTGCTCATGCTCTGTCTCTCAAAAAATAAACAACTGTTAAAAAAATTTAGAACCTCCCCTTTCAATTCTGGAAAGAGAGCTGCTGACCAGAGAAAGAGACCCTGGAGAAACAAGAGAAAGCCAAGAGTAAAGACCTAGGATGCTACCTTTTAAACGACTGGTACGCAAGAAGGCAACCAAGTAAAGAGTAAAGAGGGAGGAAGTAAAGAGGTGAAAGGAAATCCAGGACCTTCACTTGTGTTGTGGAAGCCAGTTCCTAGCTAGGAGGCTCTGTGCTAGGTTCTGGCGATATAGATACAATGAAGACTTACACAGCCTTCAAGGGGCCTCCTTACAGTCAATGACCAAGCCACTGCCTTACAGAAGCAATGGCATGCTCTAGTCCCTTCTTGATGTGTTTCCTGGAGAAATACTTGCTCACATACGTAAGAATACAGTCAAAGATGTTCATGACAATGTTGCTTGTTATAGTGAAAAACGAGAGTCCATGTCCTTAGCGGAAGAACGGCTACGTTACAGAAAATGGCATATTCATAAGGCAGAATATTTACAGCACTCCAAAGGAGGGAACCAGGTATAGACCTCAACTGGCAAGATCTATAACTGTATTGCTGGAAGGACAAAGCAAGTTGCAGCATGATGTGCGTTATCATTTAGGGGAAGAACTCACATTTGTGTTTGTGCATAAAGATATAAAAAGAGGTCTAGAAAGATGCACTCTAAATTCAAACCTGTGGAAAGGGAGAGGGGACATGTTTGAGGATGATGGGTAAAGGGCCTTGAGATTTATTTCTAATGCTGTTAATATATTCAAGGCTTTTGATAAATGCGCGTATTTAATTACTGCAATATTGTACTCATTAAATTTTTTAAAAGTCCTTTACAAATGTCAATAATTACTATCAAATCTGAAGTTAATATAT
>NW_021856661.1:0-1015 GCF_006229205.1 Suricata suricatta
CCACCACGTGGCCCTCCTGGCAGGTGCTTACTCTGGCTGAAGTCAGGTACCTGCTTTGACAGGTAGAGTCTCCCCCTCCCTGGTCTGTGTGACATGTTTGTGGACTCGTGACTCCCACCCAAACCCCCTTGCTAGTTTAGTGAAGTAAGTGTGCACTGATTTGATGCACACGTATGCACACCCGGGGGCTTATTTGCAGCTGGTCCCACATTCTCACATCACGGTGACTCCCCTCAAGGTCACCCCTGCCTCCTAACACCGGCCTTGCCAGCCCGCTCTGCCTGGCCCTGACTCTGCTCTCCTGGTGGGCTGCGACTCCTTGGTCAGTCAGGAGCTCACGACGTGCTCCGGCTGAGAGCTCGTGGTCCTGTGGCCAGTCTCACCCAAAGGCGGTTTCCTACCAAATAAACATCGTTGTCTTTTCTGGGAAAGCCACTTGTGTAAATCTGTCATCTATTTGTGATTTAAAAAATATATATATATATTTTATAATTTTTTGTTAAATTCTTTGCTTCATTCAAAATGCTGTCAGTAATAAAAACTTGTTAGTGGACATTCTTATTTCCTTTTTAACATGGGGCGTGTTCACACCAACGTAAATTTTGTGTCTCATGGGTTTGTGTCTACTTACTGTATACTTCATCCGATTCCTAGGACAGGCAAAGCGACGTGATGGAGTGAGAGTAGAGGGTCAGATTCTGTGGGTTCCATTGCCCGTGGCCATAGTAGGGTCAGGCTGTCTCTAGTGCTTGCTAGGGACAGGACAGAATCCTACCTGGTAGCAGAGAGACATGCCAGGTGAAGTGTTGGACAGACCATGGTGGGCCTGGCAGTCGATCTCCAGGCTTCAGGGAAGACGGTGGAGATGGTTAGACCCAAAATGGCGCCCCTCCCAAGAGACAGGAGGAGCCCGTCCTCCTGTTCCGGCTGTCAGAGGGAACAGGTGGCTTTCCCTCCTCAAAGCAGCAGGATCCACAGTTGGTTCTCGCCTCTGACATTGTCTCTCCTGCTACAC
>NW_021856662.1:0-1015 GCF_006229205.1 Suricata suricatta
CAGCACGGCAGTGCCTCTGCTCGCTCATTCTTTACAAGCTCTGTAATGGACCAGTCCTATGGCTCAGGGCTCTCATCTCGCCAATGTACTGATGATTTCACAGGTCAGATATTCTGAAATGACTTACCCAACTATGTTTGCCAAGTTATACATACTCAACTATAACATTCATTAAGAGATATGTTCTGTAAAAAAAAAAGAGAGAGAGAGAGATTTTTGTCTTTATGTGTTTGGCACTGTGGGCAAGATGGAAAACACAGGGTTTGTCTCAGAAGAGGTAGGGTGGCAGGGTGGCCCTCATGTGTGAGCAGAACTGACACTGGGCTAGGCTGTGGGGCAAGTTCATCTCTCAGGGCTCTATCAACCCTTCTCCTTTATGCAACTCCATTCCCTCAACTTTTAGATTCAGAAGAGGCCAGCTGCCAGCTGGGTTTGCCAGGAGGCATATCCAGAAGTGGGCTTCTGGTGTAAGATGTCTATGAAGGAATGCCCTGGGGACTTCTGCCTGTAGAAAAGGGCGACTTTGCAGGACTCGGCAAATGGGAAGTCCAGCTGTGATGCAGGCCCACGAACAAGGCTTGGATGACTTCAAAGAGTTCTAGAACTAGTTTCCCCAAGTTTAGACGGGAGGGCCGGGCTGTTATACTATTACATCAGTCATTTGATGTGGGCTGCCCTGGAAGAATGCAATAAATGTGGGGAGGTGACTCAGCACATGAGACAATCCTCAAGGAGACTGATAAGTCTGGGGCATCAGATCCTTCACTGAAGGGGACCTGAACAATGCAGCGTCCTCCAGAAGGCCCCTAGCTGGGAGCCCCCCTCTCTTGTTATTTAACCTTCGGTATACGGAGGGGTAGCATCACCTTCTTTTATTTACAGATGAAGAAATAAAGACTAATAAGCAAGCCCACCTGGGCCCTCCAACCCTTGATGCTCTGGTCTCTACCCTGGCAGAGAAGCATAGCCAGCCCTAAATAGCACAAATGTCAAGTCTACAGGGCCAGGGCCAAGA
>NW_021856663.1:0-1015 GCF_006229205.1 Suricata suricatta
TGAAGGGTTTGAAGATTTCCGGTGGCGGTGTTTCCTCGGAGGGCTCTTTCCAGAATTTTCTAGGCCATGGGAGCTGCCCCCCACCTTAGGAGTTCAGAGTCTGGAATGATGCCACTCTGGAAGGAGAAACTAGGGACAGAAGAGATCACCCTTGGCACCGATCACCTTTGGTGTTGGATTCCGAGCCGGCAGAGGGGGGGCCGCTTGGTCCGGTCATTCTCTATCCCCACCCCTAACTCTTTCGCAGCGGGAGAGGAAGCAGCAGTGGCTCACTCTCAAACCTTCCAGAGCTTACCAAAGGCAGCGACCTCACCAGCCGGGAAACCAGGTCACCAGACGGATGAGCGCCCCCCAGTTCTGGGGTTGGGCAAAGCCCGGCTCTGCAGGAAGGCTTCTGTGCCCTTCGTCATGTTCCGTCTCTGCAATTTACCCCACCTCGGCTTATCAGCCCCTGTGATCTGATCTTGTTTTCGCGTGCAAGCTATCAGTTCTCCATAGGTGTGTGTGTGTGTGTGTGTGTGTGTGTGTGTGTGTGTGTGCACGCGCGCGCATGTGCGCGCGCGCATTTGATGCATATGGGAATGTTTGTCCAGGCCAGAAGTGAAGAACTTGGAATAACCCCCTTCCTACCTCTCGATAACGACCATGCAGCTGACCGGTCTCAAATGCCAGGGGTGAGAGGCAGTTCCCAGCTCACCCTGACAGTGACTTAGCCAGTCAGGGGGCTTTTCAGAGACTCAGCCTGCAGGCCAGCCCCTCCTCAGCAGTCACTGTCCTTCCCAGCAGGGCTAGCCAGCTCCCACTCACTGGCCAGAGAGGGTCATGGAGGCCCCCAAGCTGGCCATCTCACAAATCTTTGTGATTGAAAGTTAAATAGGAGCACATGTACCCCAATGTTCATAGCAGCAATGTCAACAATAGCCAAAACATGGAAGGAGCCTAAATGTCCATCACCTGATGAATGGATCAAGAAGATGTGGTATATATTCACGATGGAGTACTACATGGCAATGAG
>NW_021856664.1:0-1015 GCF_006229205.1 Suricata suricatta
TGCCGTCAGCCCTGGGCTGGGCCTGTGATCCGTACAAGGTGCCCCGGGCTCCTCCAGGCCTGACTCAGGGGTCTGGGGACAGGATGCAGTGCTTGAGAACCGCTCCCATGGGATGGCCCCCCGATGCAAGGCCTCCGTACGTTTCTGCCACTGAAATCCCAGCCGTGACTGGCGGGGCGGGAAGACGGGCCACACACCACCACAAGTAATTTTGAAGCCGTCCTTCAGCTGAAATGTACCTGTTGAGGGTTTCTGCAAGGGCACGTGCTTGGGGCCCCCACGGGAGGGCTCATTCATTCATTCATTCACTCACTCGCTTTGGTGCCTACCGAGCAGCCGGCCTCCAGACGTCCGGCCAGGGGCTGGCTGTGTTAACTCTGCCCCTTGGAGCTTACAGTCAAGAAGGAGACACACAGGCAGTCACGCAAGGTCAAGGCCAGCTACAAACTGACAAGGAAATGGCGGGAGCATATGGGATCTTACGCAGAAGGAAAAATGAAATTTCCATGTGGGGGGTCAGGGGAAGTCTGTTGGAATGGTTGGCATTGAAGTTATTCAGTGCCTGTGACTATGCCAGGCACATAGTAGGGCCTCAAAGACTCTGGTAAAGCAGAACAGGCTGAGAGCTCGCAGGCTGGCAGGTGCCCACAGTAGACTAGAGAGACCACGGTGGCGCGGCCCCGGGGCCCTGGAGCCAGAGGCCTGGGCGTGAGGCTTTGAATCGAATCTCAACCACTGACTAACTTGCTGCCTTGCTAAGTGTCTTTGCCACTCAGCCTCCGTGTCCTCACCCACAAAATAGGGATGATCACAGAGCCCACCTCCCAGGGTTCTTGTCAAGATTAATTGGGTAAAATCAAGAAAACATAGGCGCCATTTGTAGACCCTATGAGCAGGTGGAGAGAGGAGAGCTAAGGCGGGCGGAGGGAAGGGTGTCCGTGGAGGCCTGGTGGGAGCTGCGGGGTGGGGAGTATTGGGGTGCCCTCGGGAGCTTGTGGGGGACCGAGGCTCTGAA
>NW_021856665.1:0-1015 GCF_006229205.1 Suricata suricatta
GGCAGAGAAGAAGTAGTGGAAATCCTGCCTTGAGAAGGCACTGGGGATTACAGAGGTGGAGGTGGGTTTGTCAAGGAGCAGGCAACAGACATGGACATTAGATACAGGCCATCAGAAGTGAAGCAGAGGAATGAGAAGAAATTATATGAAAATCAATAGACAGGGCTGACCACTATTTTACTGAGAGTAGGAGCATTTGGGTTAGACATATATGAGACACCATAGGAAATAGAAACAGTATAGTTAGCTTCTCTTTGAAAAATTCAACAAGCTTGCGGATTCATCTACTTCTAATCACCCAAAACTTTCCTGTCTGGAATAGTGGTCAGAAAACAGGGCGGCAACATTTTAGGTCATTATTATCATGGATGGAGGTATCTTATTACTTGGGTCCATCTTTATATACATATCTATGTTGAGAATACTTTTGTAATCCATTCTTTAAATGAAAAATAAATGCTAATTCAAATAAATATCTTCACTATTTTATTTACTTACTTGATTTTCCATTTAAAAAGGAGAAAAAATAAATTAACTTAGCTTTTACTGCTCCATTTGGGTTTCTATTGTTTGTTTCTGTGAAGTGATTCACATTTTCATCCAAGACTTTTTAAATGCTCCAGCAGTCTGAATTGGGGTTTATATCTGTAACTATCTCCAAGTTTCTTTATCTGTTCTAGGCAGCAGGTTTCTTATCTGATAGCCTTATAATTATGGAAGAAACTGCATATTAATGATTCATTGCTTACATAAACAACTGGCCTTGGAGAAATCTAATGAACCAATTTTGTGTGATTTGATTTTACCTACTTAAATGTAAATACTGTTAAATGATGTATATGCCAGGATTTCCACAGAACCTTATGAATTTTTTTATGTACACAAAACATTTTGAATTCAGAGGTCTTAACTGTTATCTTCTAATTCAGCTATTAAGATAATATGGTTTGACATCAGATATGCTCTATGAATGTGAGGTACCAGCACACATGTGCACACTAAGTGTTTATGTGTG
>NW_021856666.1:0-1171 GCF_006229205.1 Suricata suricatta
CCTATGAGTGCAAACATATGGTTTCTGTCCTTCTCTGCCTGGCTTACTTCACTCAGCATGACACCCTCAAGGTCCATCCACTTTCCTACGAAGGGCCATATGTCATTCCCTCTCATTGCCATGTAGTACTCCATCGTGAATATGTACCACATCTTCTTGATCCATCCGTCAGGTGATGGACATTTAAGCTCCTTCCATGTTTTGGCTATTGTTGACATTGCTGCTATGAACATTGGGGTACATGTGCTCCTATGCATCAGCATTTCTGTCTCTCTTGGGTAAATCCCCAGCAATGCTATTGCTGGGTCATAAGGGAGTTCTATGGATAGTTTAGAGGGTAGCTTTCTATCCTTGTGCGTCTTCCTCCATTTCTATCCCCAGTGTCCTGTCGTCCTCGGAGAGCAGGTCTGTCACCTCCTCGCTTAGGTTTCCTCCCTGGCACTTGGTTCCTTCTGATGCGGTTGTAACTGGGTCCTTCTCTTCATGTCTCTTTCCGATGGTTCGTCATGAGTGTGTAGATGTGCGCCTGGTGTTTCTGTGTCAATTTCGTATCCTGCGAGTGTCCATATTTAATACTTCTGGTTACGTTAAGTGTAACACATCCACTCTCTACCAGGAAACATGGGAAAAAGAGTATTTGTCCTCCTGTGACTGGCGTCTTTCACTCAGCGTAATGACTGCGAGGGTCAATCCATGGTGTGGCGGGTGTTAGAATTCCCTCCTTTGTAAGGCTGAGCCGTATTCCACTGTGTGTAGACCACATTCTGTTTGTTTATTCATCGGTCAGCGGTCACGTGTGTTGCTTCCGTCTTTTGACTTGCGAAGAAGCTGCTCTGAATTCGGGAACAGGAAGATCTGCTCAAGCCTTTACTTTCAGTGTCCAATGTCCGTGTGCAGAGGTGGGGTTCTGGGCGAACTTTCTGAGGAACCGCTGTACTAGTCTCTACAGCCACGACGTTTTATTTTATTCCTTTACGTGGCAGAATAATATTGCTGCTTATGGGTCTGCTCCAGTTTGCTTCTCCATTCACTCACCGAGGGGCATTGGCATAGTTTTTCTACCATTTGAGTATCCTGAACGGGTGCTGTGTGTGTGTTCGTGCATACCCTCTTTTTTGAAACAACTGTTTCAATTTTTCGGGATATGCAGCCATGAGTAGAATTGTGGAGG
>NW_021856667.1:0-2008 GCF_006229205.1 Suricata suricatta
GAGCACCATAGAAACATTAATCCGTACAAGTGCTCACTGATCTTATCTCCTGTAGCATTTTCAACAGCTTGAGGCCTTGACAGAGGAGGCTAAGGTCTCAGCATGTGGCTCCGAATCTAGAATGCCCGTATTTACACCAAGCAATCATACCAGCAAGCTTCAGTGCAATTTGGTAAGAGCTGACTTTTTGGTTCTAGAAAGTTCCAGAAAGCTGCAGCTTTTTCTTTTTGAGCCATGAGTGACCTCCCCTCCCCATTCTCTCAGTAGAAACTGTTAGGGTTCATCTGAAATGAATTTGCTCACTTTTCCCTCTTATTACCTCAAAATGTCTCCCTTCTACTTAAGAAGAATTCGTGCTAACTCTTGTCCAAGACAAACTGCTGCTACATTTGCTCATCATGGCCACTCACATGCTCTGAGATCTTGTTTTTATTTCAGAAATTTTCAGAAATTCTTGTTCATTCTCTGAAAGTATTGGCTTCTTCTTCTTAGCATCCAATCAAGTTGAAGTCTTCACCATTAAAAATAAGAAAAAGTCCTGATACTCCTTCCTCAAGCTACTACCAAACCATTCTGGAAAAGAAATAAGTAAGTTAGAATAAGGACTTTTGAACCAGATTGCCTACAGTTTTTTTTTTAATGTCAAGAATTCATTCAGTACTCTTTTATATTTACTTTTATTTTTTTTTAAGATTTTTATTTTTATGTAATCTCTACACCCAACATGAGTCTTGAACTCACAACCCTGAGATCAAGAGTCACATGCTCTACTAACTGAGCCAACCAGGTGCCCTAGATTGCCTGAAGTTTAAATACCAGTTATGTTATTGCTAACAGTGGCTTTGGACAACTTACATAAACTCTCTGTGCCTCAGTTTCCTCATCTATAAAAATGGAGATAATAATAACTACCACATCATGTAAAGTTGTAAATTAAATAAATTCATTTTTGTTAGCCACTTAGGACAGTGCCTGACACATTATAAATGCTACAGAAGTGTTTGTTAATTAAAACAAATAGTATGAAGAATTATCTATTATTATTTCTTTCATTTCTTTGGTCCTATTCCTTCTCAGAGCTACCATCCAATCCTCTACTGTCTTTCTTCACCAAACTTTTCAAATGGGTGGTTTACAACGCACTCTCTCCATTAATTTCCTCTATTTCCTCATTTCTCTTTTGTTCTTCAACCCACTACTAAAGCCATTCTCTTCAGAGTTGTCAGTGGCCTATTAAGCTACCAATACAAAGTCTCTTTTCATTTTCCTTTGACTTCTGGTATCTGCCTTGGTATTTCTTCCTCCCTTTGGTTTTCCTGCCAGTCCAGCTTCTCAGCTATCTTCTCTCCACGTACACTACATAGACCTTCATGTAGACCTTCCATGGGTTCTCCTTGGCCTCTTCTCATGCTACACCCCCTCCCTGGCACTGTCATCCATGCTCCTTTCGTCAACTATTGCATACATGCCATTGATTCACACACTCATTAGGCCTGACATTTCCCCCTAAGCACCAGCCCAAAAGTCCAACTGGCCAGACGGGTATCCTATCAAATATTCACTGACAACGTGTAAATCTTCCCTCTCTCATGTATCGCTTCAAACCTCTGTTTTGGCACAAAAGCTAGAAGGGAAGCTGTAGTCCTTGCTGTTCTATACCTGTATGTGTCTTTGCATTTTACAAACCAGTTGTCACATCTCTCAGTTTAACTGGCTCCTCACAATGACCTGGAGAGCATTATTTGATTAGGTGATTTATAAGTCTTCATCTGGATGAGTCTTCCTTTCCTATACTGACAAAATATGCCAATCCTTTTAAGAAAGGGTGATATAACTCCCTTTTACAAAGGAAGAACATGAGGCTCATGGAGATTAAATAATTTGTCTAAGGTGTTGGAGGGGTCAAATGAGATGGCATGTGTTATGGAAGCTTCAGAGACCATGAAAGATCATGTAAATGCAAGGTTTTCATACTAATAAATTATGAAATTATTGGTGACCCAACAAA
>NW_021856668.1:0-1015 GCF_006229205.1 Suricata suricatta
TCCTTGGTCTAACCATTCATTCACTGAACAAATATTTATCAACTGCCTCCTTTGTGTCAGGCAGTGTTCTGGGAGCTGGGGACACAGTGAAGATCACACCCCACTTAGGCACCTGGGTGGCTCAGTCGGTAAGTGTCCGACTTCAGCTCAGGTCATGATCTCGAGCAGTCCGTGGGTTTGGGGCCTGCGTGGGGATCTGTGCTGACAGCTCAGAGCCTGGAGCCTGTTTTAGATTCGCTCTCTCTCTTAAAAGTAAATAAACACTAAAAAAATTTTTTTTAAATCACACCCAACAAAATCCCCTGCCCTCATGGAGTTTATGTTCGAGTCAGTAAACGAATAAATGGATGAGAGGAAACAACATGGGAGAGTTGTAACCTCGACCCTGATGCTAACTGGCGGCTCTCCAGGAGACCAGCCTCACTGAGCCGACTCTGCTGTCTGGGCTGAGACTCCAGCTTCTCTGCCGGCTCTTCCAGGGGGCTTCACAGGGGTTCCACCTTCTCCTGTTGTACAGCTGATGTCTCCGTGGTAGCTGGCTGCTTTGCTATACGGTGCACGAGGCAGTCCATGCATGCTCTGTGGCAATCATGACAGGCCCTCTTCTTCCGCTGACCTACGACTTCTTCAACACATTCATCTAGCTACCCACACTTAGGCACCTTCAACTGGCTGCTTCTAAGGACTCTGAAGCACCTGCACATGCCTCACTTCCCTATCACTCCATAATGAATTGTCTGTTGACGTCTCTCTTCTCCAGAAAACCGAAACTTCCTTGAAAACAGGGGCTATATCCTGCTCATTTTTGTATCTCTAACAACTAGTATGGTACCTGGTATGTAATATGGCCCAATAAATATTTATAAAATCAATGAACCAAAGAGTCCTTTAAAATATCTTCAAATTCATTGGTATTTAGTATATCAAGACTGTCATCTACATCACACCCAAAGTGCATCTTTCTTTTTTTTTCTTTTTTTAAAGTTTTATTTATTTAAGTAATCTCTACACCACC
>NW_021856669.1:0-1015 GCF_006229205.1 Suricata suricatta
ATTGAAAGAATAATGCAAGGTAAAAGTACTTGTGAAACAGTTTTGAGTAGATTTATTAAGAGAAGGCTATCCACTTAAGTCATATGTTTCACGACATAGTAAACACCAAATAATACTATTTTTATTAAGGTGTTTCATATAAATACACATACATATGGTTATATGTGTGTGTGTGTATATGTGTGTGTGTGTGTATTAATAAGAAATTACTTCCATACTTGACCTACACAGCAGTTGGCATGAAGAGAATTGCCCTCATCCCACATCACAAAAGCATACCTTAAGTTCTCCAGTTGAGAACAACTGAGGAATGACTGCTCTCTTGAGAAGCCACAGAGGTGTGGGTCAGCATACTTCTCGTGATCCTAGAGAGATGAAGGAGAGAAGAAACTGTGATCATGGTACTTGCTATAATGCCAAGAGGCATTAAGGTGGAATGGTTAAGAGCAGGAATTTTGGCACCACAGTATCATGATCTGAATTCTAGTCCCACTACTTTAGAGATATGTAATCTTGAGTAAGTTATTTAACTAATGTATGCCTCAGTTTCCTCCCCTGGAAAATAGGCAAAGTAATTCCATCCACTTCATAGGAATTTTATAATAATTAAATACCTTAGTATATGTTAAATACATAGAGTCATAAGAAGTAGTACCTACGAGAGTAAATATTTGCTAACTGTTAGGCAACATCACTGTGTCTAATGCTTTACCTAATCTGGTTTCTGTTCCATTATCCTTGCCACTTGTGACCCCATCCTCCCAGTGCATCCCTTCATCCTGTATTTCTGCTCCTGGGGAAGCTGCTATAGCCTTGGGTGTTTATAGTCTCACTATATAGCACTGTTTCAATACAGGTGGGTGAGCTAAACTGGGGACTTAATGGCTATTATTGTCATTCAAAGGGAACTCATGTTCCAAAATATTGATATAAACTTTACTTAATGAAATGAAACTATTTCATTAAGATTAAACAGTCATATACAGGGTGAAGGACAAGAGCTTGTAACCACAGA
>NW_021856670.1:0-1015 GCF_006229205.1 Suricata suricatta
CTGATATCCAGCTCAGAGTCTGGAGCCTGTCTTCAGATACTGTGTCTCCCTCTCTCTCTGACCCTCCTTGCTCATGCTGCTCATGCCCTCTCTCTCTCTCTCTCACTCTCTCACTCTCTCAAAAATAAATAAAACATTAAAAAATTTTAAAAACAACAATGAAGGCATTAATGGATATATTAATAATCCTACAGGTTTGGCAGAGAGGTGGAAGAGGAGGCTACTTTATAAAAAAGCATTTCTATAAATCCCCTTAAAATGTTCGTCTTTCCCAAGTGTTCATTTCTTATGAGAGCTGTCCTAGCCAGGCTTCCTCTCAGACCTTTTCAACCATCTTCCCAAACCTCTCCCTCATCCTGTTATATGGGGGTCAGTCTACCCTTTTCAACACTCTTTGCACCTATGCTTTTCCCAATTACAGATCTCCCTCTCATCAAATTTAGCCAAACAAAAAGTCTTGCTAGGAATTCTCACTCCTTAGCTGTGACCATTGGGGTTTACAGTGTAGAGAAGGGTATTATCTTGTTGTTTTATGTGAATACATCTTTTTCTCCACAGAGTCTTCATAATGAAAGGCTATTGCTTAGGTTTCTTGGAAGCAAGGAATATGCAATAAGCAGTTTTCAGTCCATACTAATGGAACCTGACCAATCTTTTTATCTGTTCACCAAAAGACAAGAGAGTTAAACCAGGACAGTGCAAGGAAAGCAAGTCAAATTGAATCAACTAGAATGATAGAAATGGATTATATCCAGAGTCCTAAGAAAAAAAAAGTAATAAAAGGAGATATAAACCAAGAACAAAGTAGGTGAAGAAAACCAGAGTAAAAATTCAGAAAGATTCAGATGATATGAACTAGAAATAAAAGTCACAGAGATGGTATTAGCCAAGAGAGAGAAATAATTAATAAGTGTAAAATAAAGATTCATGAAACAACAAGACATAGAAGTAAAGAAGTCAAGAGGAAAATTTCACCATCTCTCTGCCCATTGTGGACTGCCCTCTGCAAAAAAGT
>NW_021856671.1:0-1015 GCF_006229205.1 Suricata suricatta
ATTGAAAGAATAATGCAAGGTAAAAGTACTTGTGAAACAGTTTTGAGTAGATTTATTAAGAGAAGGCTATCCACTTAAGTCATATGTTTCACGACATAGTAAACACCAAATAATACTATTTTTATTAAGGTGTTTCATATAAATACACATACATATGGTTATATGTGTGTGTGTATATGTGTGTGTGTGTGTGTATTAATAAGAAATTACTTCCATACTTGACCTACACAGCAGTTGGCATGAAGAGAATTGCCCTCATCCCACATCACAAAAGCATACCTTAAGTTCTCCAGTTGAGAACAACTGAGGAATGACTGCTCTCTTGAGAAGCCACAGAGGTGTGGGTCAGCATACTTCTCGTGATCCTAGAGAGATGAAGGAGAGAAGAAACTGTGATCATGGTACTTGCTATAATGCCAAGAGGCATTAAGGTGAAATGGTTAAGAGCAGGAATTTTGGCACCACAGTATCATGATCTGAATTCTAGTCCCACTACTTTAGAGATATGTAATCTTGAGTAAGTTATTTAACTAATGTATGCCTCAGTTTCCTCCCCTGGAAAATAGGCAAAGTAATTCCATCCACTTCATAGGAATTTTATAATAATTAAATACCTTAGTATATGTTAAATACATAGAGTCATAAGAAGTAGTACCTACGAGAGTAAATATTTGCTAACTGTTAGGCAACATCACTGTGTCTAATGCTTTACCTAATCTGGTTTCTGTTCCATTATCCTTGCCACTTGTGACCCCATCCTCCCAGTGCATCCCTTCATCCTGTATTTCTGCTCCTGGGGAAGCTGCTATAGCCTTGGGTGTTTATAGTCTCACTATATAGCACTGTTTCAATAGAGGTGGGTGAGCTAAACTGGGGACTTAATGGCTATTATTGTCATTCAAAGGGAACTCATGTTCCAAAATATTGATATAAACTTTACTTAATGAAATGAAACTATTTCATTAAGATTAAACAGTCATATACAGGGTGAAGGACAAGAGCTTGTAACCACAGA
>NW_021856672.1:0-1015 GCF_006229205.1 Suricata suricatta
TTAATGCATTTGCTTCTAAATGGAATGTTTTAAAACTGCTTATTAGATAATATTTTAAAATATATGATAAAAACTAAATTTCAAACGATGCATAGTGAAAAGTAAGTTCCATTTTAGATCCTTTGCACCTATATTGTTTTAATTTTTTTAATGTTTATTTATTTTTGAGAGACTAGGAGAGACAGTGCACAAGCAGGGGAGGGACAGAGAGAGAGAGAGAGACATAGATTTTGGGGCAGACTCCAGGCTCTGAACTTTGAGCACATAGCCCAACACAGGGTTTGAACCCATGAACCATGAGAACATGACCTGAGCCGAAGTCAGACAGCTCAGATATATGTCTATCTACATATGATATTACAAAATTAAGAGGTAGTATGTATTCTGTCTGGACCTTATTTTTGCTTTTGTTTTGTGAGTGGTTATCTGTTTTCACTTTATCTTACAAATGCTTCTGGTATACAGTATATAGAAAAACTTTTACTGTGTCAGAGTTCCCAAGTATTCCACAATTATGATGGTATTTAATCAGACCCTAAATTAGGCATTTAGATAGTTTCTGATTTTTCATTGTTACAAATAAAGTTGCCACACGTAACTTTTTCATGCATTTTGGGGCCATTATTGTGTGCACATCTGTAGCCTGGAATCCCTAAAGTTGCTGGGTTAAAAGATCTGTACATTTTAAATTTTGACAGAAACTAACAACTTGTCCTCAGATCAGCAACAGTTTTAAAATAATGACTCTTGTATTCCATTCCAAAACTCAAAATTTGTTACTCATAAATCTGCCCCCCACAATTTACTTGAAGTAAACATAAAATATCAGATTAAATTTTTTAAATGTTTTATTTATTTATTATTTTTTTCATAATATTTTATTGTCAAATTGTTTTCCATACAACACCCAGTGCTCTTCCCCTTAAGTGCCCTCCATCATCACCACCACCTCTTTCCTCCTCTCCCCCTTCCCCTTCAACTCTCAGTTCATTTTCAGCATTCAATAGTCTCTCAA
>NW_021856673.1:0-1015 GCF_006229205.1 Suricata suricatta
CTCCCTAAAGCCCATACACCCAGCCTAGTCATGAGAAATACATCAAATGAGTTCCTGCTGAGGGACAGCCTGCAAAATACGAGACCCTCTTCAGAGCTATCAGGGTCATCAAAAACAAGGAAAGTCTGAGAAACTATCGCAGCCTCAAGCAGCCTAAGAAGATATAAGTGAATGTAACATGCCATTCTAGATGAGGTCCTGAAGCAGATAAAGGCTAAGGGAACCTGAATAAACCATGGACTTGAGTTTGTAACAATGTGTGAATATGTAACAAACCTACTAGATTAATGTCAGATGCTGAAAATAGGTGAAACTAGGTGAGGGGGCACCTGGGAACTCTGTATTTTTTTAAGTTTTT
Source organism: Suricata suricatta (assembly GCF_006229205.1). Lineage (NCBI taxonomy): Eukaryota > Metazoa > Chordata > Mammalia > Carnivora > Herpestidae > Suricata > Suricata suricatta. Next base: position 359 of record NW_021856673.1, read on the forward strand.
ATTTATTTATTTTGACAGAGAGAGTATAAGTGTGGGAGGGGCAGAGAGAGAGAGAGAGAGAGAGAGAGAGAGAGAGAATTCCAGGCAGGCTCTGCATTGACAGCACGGAGCCCCCTGTGGGGTATGAGCTGAAATCAAGAGTCAGATGCTCAACCAACTGAGCCACTTGGGCACCCCAGTACTGGTTTTTATTTTAAGTTCATTTATTTATTTTGAGAGAGAGAGAGAGATCAGGAGATGGGCAGAGGGAGAATGACTCCCAAGCAGACTCCATGCTGTCAGCACAGAGTCTGATGTGGGGCTCCATCCCACAAACCATGAGATCATGACCTGAGCCAAAATCAAGAGTCGAGTCGGACGCTTAGCCGACTGAGCCACCCAGGTGTCCCCTATGTTCTTTAAATCAACTTGTCAAATTTTACCAAAAGAAGTCCTCCTGGGAACTGCCTAGGACTGCGCTGAAGGCTTAGACTGGCTGGGGAGGAAGCCCATTCCAAATACTTAGTTTTCCTACCTATGATCATATGATAGGTCTCTTAGTATCTTTATTTCATTAGAAGAAACAAATGAGGTTCAGAGAGATCAGGTGACGGTCTCCATCCAGGTCACCCAGCTAGTTCCAAGCCAGTTCCAAGCTAGTTCCTCTCTCACCCAGGG
>NW_021856674.1:0-1015 GCF_006229205.1 Suricata suricatta
TCCGCTCCCGGAGCTCGGTCTGGGGTCGCATCAGGGACATGGGCACGGGGAGGGGAGCGGCCCAGGATGGGCGCCAGCACGTGACAGCCACCGGCTTCCATCCAGACGTGGGCAGGTGGCCGTGAAAACAGCAGGCGAGTGAACCCCTTGAGAGCATTTCCAAACGGACTGATGGTCAGGGGCTCGGGACCAGGGAGGCAGAGCTCGGGGTCCGGAGGCCTGGTCGTTCTCGCCCTGCGGCTCTGCCCTGGCCACACACGTGACTGGAAGGTTCACAGAAGCTATTCTTTGGGGATTATTTGTACAGGCAGCCCACGAAACAGGAAGGTTCACGTCCAGGAAGCAGGTGGTTCGAAAGGCCTTCTCCACATTAGCAAAGTGGTGGGCTGGGGGCCAGATGGCCGAGGGGGCAGAGCGCTGTGGCCCCAAGAGGGGTGACAGGCCCTGGGCTTGAGCCGAGGCCCTGGACCGCAAGTCCTGCTGTCCCCAGCCTGTCTCTGATGCCTCTCTGGGGCCACCGCAGCACTAACCTGCAGCTACGGATGACCTGTGCTTCCTTCCAGGGTTCGTGGGGCCCCGAGGATCCAAAGGTGCGGTGGGCCTTCCCGGCCCAGATGGACACCCAGGTTCCGCCGGTCTGCCAGGGCCCGTCGGGCCCCCAGGGGACAGAGGTCTCCCTGGAGAAGTTCTGGGAGCCCAGCCTGGACCCCGGGGAGATGCGGGACTCCCCGGACACCCCGGGCTGAAAGGCCCTCCAGGAGAGAGAGGCCCACCTGGATTCAGGGGTAAGTCCCGGCACTGGGAGGGGTGCGGGGGGCTCCCGCACCGTGGCTCCCAAGGGCAGGTCCGCCATCCCTCCCCGGGATTTGATGAGAAGTCGCTGCACAGGCTCCTTCCCCGCGCTCAGCCCCGGGGGTCCTTGAGAAGGGTCAGGACAGGAACGGGTGCCCTGTGACACACCTCACGGCTGGGAGGCGGTGCCCGTTGAGACTCACAGGCACAGATTCGTGACCCT
>NW_021856675.1:0-1015 GCF_006229205.1 Suricata suricatta
ACAGTCTATCTAGAACTTTATGCCCAACCAATCTTTCAAGATTCTACTTTATGCACACCTCTAAATATAAACCAGACAAGATACAGTCCTACTAGTAAGTTACATGTTTAATAAAAAAACAATAATTCATGTCCAAATTATACGTTGTGACCACTGTTGGAGAGACTACTTGGGAAAAAATAGTTCCACTAGAGGAATACAGACACGGAAGCCACACATAAAAGTCATTCACTGCATCATTCACAGACAAGTTACCGTAAGGAAGTAGGCAAGTTACTGTAGCAAAGCAGGTCCAGGCAGATTTACGCAATGTGCTATAGGAGATTATCAGTCAGAGAAATACAAGACAACAGAAACACAGTGGAATCATTATAATACTTCCTAAAGAGAGAGTGACAGATCTTTAGTCCCATGAAGACACATGGGTTATCATATGGAGAAATACCTCTAAGTAGAGTTATGCACCTTTCTTTATTTGTTTTTGAGAGAGACAGAGACAGAGACAGAGACAGAGACAGAGACAGAGTACTAGCAGGGGAAGGGCAGAAAGAGAGGGAGACACAGAATCCAAAGCAGGCTTCAGGCTCCGAGCTGTCAGCACAGAGCCCTACACAGGGCTCAAACTCATGAACCACAAGATCATGACCTGAGCTGAAGTCGGATGCAATTGAGCCACCCTGGTGTCCCAATACACTGTTGTTTTTCTTAAAACAGTATTCCAAATTTATGCCCTCTCTGTGATGACAACAGGCCATCAGTAATAAGCCTCCAGATGCTTTCAAAATAAGAAACAACCTCTCCTTTAAGGAAAAGCTAATTGTGAAATGAGTAAGAACATAATCAGTATTTGAAAGAGATTAGTGCTATGAAGAGAGCATTATTTGAAAATGTTTCCATGGTCATAGCGTTGCCGGTAATGATACTGCCTATTAAAACAATATTATCTTGCCTTAAATTTTTATCACACCTCTCAGTTAAGCTGAGAGTCTGATCAAAAGGGGGGAATTGTTGAAAA
>NW_021856676.1:0-1015 GCF_006229205.1 Suricata suricatta
TGGCATATCCATATAATGGAACAATGTTCAGCAATAAGAAAAAATGAAATATTGATACATGCTACAACATGGATGAATCTTAAAAATATTATGCTGAGTGAAAAAAAACACAATCACAAAAGACCACATACTGTATGACTCCATTTATATGAAATGTCCTGGTAAGATAAATCTGTAGAGACAAAAAGTAGATTAGTGGTTGCCAAGGAGCAGGAGAAATGAGAATGGGAAGTAAGTGCTAATAGGTTCAGGGTTTCTTTTTAGAGTGATGAAAATGTTTTCAAATTAGATTGTAGTGATCATCACACAACACTGTGAACATACTAAAAATTACTGAACTATACTTTAAAATGGTGAATTATGGGGTGCCTGGGTGGCTCAGTCAGTTAAGCATCTGACTTTAGCTCAGGTCATGATCTCATGGTTTGTGAGTTTGAGCCTTACATTGGGCTCTGCTTTGGATCCTCTGTCTCCCTTTCTCTCTGCCCCTCCCCTGGTGTGCACATGGTCTCTTTCTCAAAAATAAGTAAATGTTAAATAAATAAACAAATAAATAAACAAAATGGTGAATTACATAGGTATGTGAATTGCATCTCAATAAAATGCTGTTATAAAATGAAAACAAAAATGGTCAGATATGGCTTTCCTCTGCTCAAAACCCTCTAGTGTTTTCCTATTTCATCTAGAATAAAAATTAAAGCCCTTTCAATGGTCTTCAAGGCTCTGCTAAATCATTTGGTATGTTTAAAACAGAGCTTGGTACATGCAGCTCAATCATTATTTGTTTAATTTATAAATCCTCGTTTTTAAGGTGAAAGAATCCAGGCCCAGAGAGGTTCAGTAAATTGTAGAGCCAGAATTTGAATTCAAGCAGTCTGAGTCCATAATTCTAATTTCTATCCTAATCACTGATGAGAATTTAAAAGTCTGCTGGGCTGAAAGCTCCTCATAATTACCAAAAAGAGAGAAGTTGGATAAGGAAGCTCATGCTTGATGGTCTGTCAGAATCAGCTAC
>NW_021856677.1:0-1015 GCF_006229205.1 Suricata suricatta
CCTTCCTTTTCTCATTGAATGAAGTATCTTAGAAAACACTCTCTGGACTATTGAATGCTGAGAATGAACTGAGGGTTGAAGGGGAAGGGGGAGGGGGGAAAAGAGGTGGTGGTGATGGAGGAGGGCACTTGTGGGGAAGAGCACTGGGTGTGGTATGGAAACCAATTTGACAATAAATTATTAAAAAAAAAAGACAGAAAACACTCTCTGACATGGTTGCAATTGTTTTCTGTAAAAGGACGGACAGTAAATATTAGGTTTTGCAGGACATGGGGTCTCTGTTGCCACTGCTCATATCTGCTATGGTCCAGTAAAAGCAGCCAAGGACAATATGTAAATGAATGGGTGTGGCTGTGTTTTATTTATGGACATAGACATTTGTGTTAGACATAATTTTCATGGGTAATGAGGTGTTATTCTTTTTTTTTAAGTTTATTTATTTTCAGAGAGAGAGAGACTGAGAGAGAGAGGGCACATGGGGGTGGGGCAGAAAGAGAGGGAGAAAGAGAGAATCCTAAGCAGACTCTGTGCTGTCAGCAGAGTGCAGAGCCTAACCTGGGACTCAACTCACCAACCGTGGGATCATGACCTGAACCAAAATCAAGGGTCGGATGCTTAACTGACCGAGCCACCCAGGTGCCCCAGCATTATTATTTTAAAAAGTTTTTCCCAATCATTTAAAAATGTGAAAACTTATTCTTAGTTTGTGGGACATACCAAAATGGGCAGTGGGCTGAATTTGACCTACAGGCCACATTTTTCTGAACCTTGCTCCTTATCATACATAAATATCTTCTTCCTTATTTTTATGGCCATATAGGTTTCTAAAGGTAAATCATTATTTAACAAAATTCTGATAGATTGACAGATTATTTACAGTCTTTTGCTATTACAAATAGCACTGAGTAATGACCAATATCATTTGTCGTGCGAGAGAATACATATATGATTTCTAGAATAGTTTCTGGAAATGGAAGGGTTGAGTAGAAGGGTATGGGGCTGGATTTTGAGGAAT
>NW_021856678.1:0-2008 GCF_006229205.1 Suricata suricatta
CAATTAACCTTACTCTTCATTTCCAGCCTCATATCTTGCCACTGCCTCCCCTGAATGCAGTAAATTCTGTTTGTAATTAACTTATATTCCTCCTCTTGCCTAAATGACCCCATACCTCTTTTCCAGCTGATGAGCCCTATTCCTTGAAAGGCAAGTTTATGATAAGGCAATGATGAGGATGATAATGTCACGGGGAAAGAGGAGAGTGGTGGCTGTGTTGTGCTTTGTTGATTATTTCTGGTCAGCCCGTGTAGGCAATACTTTAAGTGTGTTATTTTATTTAATTCTTATAATAAACCTAGGTTTATTATTCACAGTTTATTGTTGTAGAAATTATAGCATAAAGATTATGATTGACTTATTCAAGGCCACTCACTTAACAAGAATAATTTGCATTCTGTCTGAAAATCAAATACACTCAGCAAACTACCAAAATGGATTTTTCCAAGAACTCTTTGATTAACAATAAAATTTAAAAACTCATACAGCCCTCCTGTATATTCTCTTTATATTGTATCTAATTATATCATAATTATTTATACATCAGTATACTCAATTTGATTTAATTTCCTTGTGTCTAGGAATGAGTTCAGTCCAGCCTATTTCCTCCATGCCCTATAATGTTCAGTTCATCATAAGCATTTATAATCTTTTATTAATATAAATATAAAAAATTAATTCTAAATATACCCAAATGAAGGCTATAAACCTAATAGTAAAAATAAGAAAGCAAATTGCCTTTGCTATTTTAAATATTGGGAAAGATAAAACCTTATTAAAATTTTCCTCTATAGGAATGTCAGTAGATATATGCACTGAATGAAAATAAGCAGAAAATTTAAATATTTTTCTTTATTATTATTGAAGGAAAGTCTTTGAAAAGAGAAGTACTAAAGGATATAGAAACAGAAAGATCAGGAAATGTACCAAATTGACAGTGATTGGCTAAGCAAATGGACAGTCTATAAATCATTGTTTTGGGTTGAGGATTCTTATGTCTATCGCAGGAAGCACGAAAATTAGGTAATTTGCTTTAAGTAATCTTGTCATAGGAAAACACTGCATGCTTCTTCCTACTTTTTTTGTTTCAAATGAATCCTTTGTATGGTTGCCATTAATAGGTAGGATAACGGTCTTTATTGTTTATAGACTAGTCAATATCTTTCAATTCCAATGTGTAAGCTCTTTGTCACCATTAAGACAGGAGAGGGCAAAGGAGGTACAATAAATGTTAGCATCGACAAGATGAAGTAGCTGATAGACTCATTAGAGTAATTATCAGGGACAGAGAAAGCTGGCTCCTGACATTAATTCCCGCAAGTCTGACCTTGAGATTGGAATTTCCAATGGAATTCAGCTTCACTTTTCTAATTTTTCAAAATTCTGCATTTTTTCTCGAGTTTCTTTTGTCTTTTTCTGGATTTTGTTTATTTATTTATTTGGTAAATAATCCCTCCTCCAAGTAAATAATTAGAGAGGAATTAACATGTGTGGGTTTTTTTGTTTGTTTGTTTTTTGGAAACTTTATCCTGTTGTAGTTTTATAAATGCATTTAACTGGAGGTAGAAGTGAGTTGAAATTTAGAATTTATTATCACTTTATACTAAAGCATATATTGCCTTTTTGTTACATTTATAGTATCCCAAATACACAACTTCTTTAAGTATCTTTAATTATAAGTATTTGGCCAAATAAGCATAGTATATATTGAGTAGTTATGTGATCTGGGGCTCAGATTTGAAAAAATAAAACAGCAATTTGGTACCCCTATAATATGTATTTTTTATATAATATGTGTTTAAAAAGCACTTTTTTTCATTTTATAGTTTATTGTCAAGTCAGTTTCCATACAATACCCAGTGCTCATCCCCACATGTGCCCTCCGCCATGCTGATCACCCCCTTCCCCTCTCCCCCACCCCCATCACCCCTCAGTTTGTTCTCAGTATTCAAGAGTCCCTCATGGTTTGCCTTCCTCCCTCTCCCCAACTATTTTTCCCCTTCCCTTC
>NW_021856679.1:0-1015 GCF_006229205.1 Suricata suricatta
TGGCTAAAGAATTAATGTTGATTACTATGGTTCATTTTCTGTGTCATTTTGGCTGGGTCATGGTGGTCAAGTATTTGGTCAAATTATTCTGGATGTTTCTGTGAAAGTATTTTTGGATGAGATTTAGCATTTAAATGGGTAGACTGAATAAAGAAGATACTGAGTAGGTATCTTCCAGTCAGTTGGAGGCTTTAATAGAACAAAGACTTAACTTCTCTAAAGAAGAGGGATTTCTGCCAAAAGACTGACTTTAAAGTGAACTGTAACTTTTCTCTGGGTCTCCAGCCTGGTGACTTACTTCTTCAGATTTTGGACTCACCCTAGCCTCCATAGTCCCATAAGCCAATTCCTTAAACACTTTCTTTTTCTGTGTGAATATATATACACACACAAACACATACTAACATATACCAAACTGGGTAGTTAAAACTCTAGTTTTGGCTACTAAGAAGGTATTTTTACCTTAATTCTATTATATGATAATACTGAGAAATTGGTTATTTGGGATTATTGAGCATTTTATTTAACAGAGTATGTATAACTAGTATGCATTTGCAATCCATATACAATTTTTCTTCTTTCAAGAATTTAGAAATTTTGTACAAGTAGTTTACATTAGTAAGTAAAAGTAAACAGTTTTGAAATGAACATTTATATCTATAAATATAATAAATATATAATAAATATGAATAATGACAATAAATTAATAAACCTAGTACTGATCCTGACACTCAGTGACCTAATCTTTTTAAGAGAAAAAAGTGAAAAATAACTTTTAAAATATTTATAAAACTTCCTGTTTTATAAAGTGTTCAAAGCTTGTTTTGCTTCCCTCTTTTTTCTCTCATATGTTCATCTGTATTGTTTCTTAAATTCTAGACATGAGTGAAATCATATGGTATTTGTCTTTCTCTGACTGACTTATTTTGCATAGCATAATACACTCTAGCTCCATCTACATCATTGCAAATGACAAGATTTCATTCTTTTTGATGGCCGAGTAATATTCCAATAT
>NW_021856680.1:0-1015 GCF_006229205.1 Suricata suricatta
GGCACAGATGTTTTAAGAGAAGGTTCTCCAGGTGGTGGTAGCGGCCCGGGGGCAGGGGCGGCAAGCAGGTCGGGATGGCCGGAGCCCAGCGGTGACAAGGTGTGGCCAGAAGGGAGGTCTGACAGATGGCCAGGGGGGGTCAGCTCAGGGATTGAAATGTAAGGGCGTGGTTTTGACTAGTCATCTTCAAAAACAATTATCCACAGAGCGATTTCTGGGGTGGCCTTTCCAATTCCCTTTCTGGCCTCTGACCCTTCTCCCCAGCCCCCTGCACCACCACTCACTGGCCCCCCGGCCCCCAGCTCCTTCCCAGATCGTCTCCACAGGCTGCCCGGCTTTGGCCTAGACCTGGCCCCCAGCTCCTCTGCTGGCCGGGCTCAGCCTCGGCTCCAAGCCTGGTGAGTCACGACACCCCAGGCTGGCATCTCCTCAGGTCGATTCCATAAACTCAAGAGAAGGGGGCTGTAGAGGTCTCTGAGGGCAGAGGGATGGCATCAGGTGAGGCCAGGTGAAGGGGTCCCCAAACCTCCCCCCACCCAGAGAATTTGGCTTGGACAGGATGGCTCTTTGAGTTCCAAACCTGCCACGTGTCTCCCCCCAGGGTCTGCTTCCCTCCTTCAGGTCACCGGGACACGGAGACCCGAGGACATCTGGAGCCCATTAGGATGGCATCAGTTCCACACGGGGATGTTTTGACTGGACCCTTGATGAGATTTCTTGTACATTAATGGTGTTTATTTTCCAATAAAGATTCTGAAGTCAAGATTGCTGCCCTGACCTTTTCCAAGGGGAGAGATGAGCTGGGGAGCCTGCCCCTCTGACCCAGGGGTCCTTGCGTCTTCCAATGAGGATAGTGGAAACTTCAGGACATGCTCTATTGCCTTGTAGACTCTCAGACCCAAGGCGGAGTCCAACCCTGTCACGATACATGGCATTTCAACACTGCCACCCAGCACAAAAGCAGCCATAGATGATGCATAAACCAATGGACAAGGCTCTGTTTCAATAAAACTTT
>NW_021856681.1:0-1015 GCF_006229205.1 Suricata suricatta
ATATATTAACTTCAGATTTGATAGTAATTATTGACATTTGTAAAGGACTTTTAAAAAATTTAATGAGTACAATATTGCAGTAATTAAATACGTGCATTTATCAAAAGCCTTGAATATATTAAGAGCATTAGAAATAAATCTCAAGGCCCTTTACCCATCATCCTCAAACATGTCCCCTCTCCCTTTCCACAGGTTTGAATTTAGAGTGCATCTTTCTAGACCTCTTTTTATATCTTTATGCACAAACACAAATGTGAGTTCTTCCCCTAAATGATAACGCACATCATGCTGCAACTTGCTTTGTCCTTCCAGCAATACAGTTATAGATCTTGCCAGTTGAGGTCTATACCTGGTTCCCTCCTTTGGAGTGCTGTAAATATTCTGCCTTATGAATATGCCATTTTCTGTAACGTAGCCGTTCTTCTGCTAAGGACATGGACTCTCGTTTTTCACTATAACAAGCAACATTGTCATGAACATCTTTGACTGTATTCTTATGTATGTGAGCAAGTATTTCTCCAGGAAACACATCAAGAAGGGACTAGAGCATGCCATTGCTTCTCTAAGGCAGTGGCTTGGTCATTGACTGTAAGGAGGCCCCTTGAAGGCTGTGTAAGTCTTCATTGTATCTATATCGCCAGAACCTAGCACAGAGCCTCCTAGCTAGGAACTGGCTTCCACAACACAAGTGAAGGTCCTGGATTTCCTTTCACCTCTTTACTTCCTCCCTCTTTACTCTTTACTTGGTTGCCTTCTTGCGTACCAGTCGTTTAAAAGGTAGCATCCTAGGTCTTTACTCTTGGCTTTCTCTTGTTTCTCCAGGGTCTCTTTCTCTGGTCAGCAGCTCTCTTTCCAGAATCGAAAGGGGAGGTTCTAAATTTTTTTAACAGTTGTTTATTTTTTGAGAGACAGAGCATGAGCAGGGGAGGAGTAGTGAGAGAGTGAGTCACAAATCCTGAAGCAGCTGTGATGACAGCTCAGAGCCTGACACCAGGCTTGAACTCATGGACTGTGA
>NW_021856682.1:0-1015 GCF_006229205.1 Suricata suricatta
GGTCTGGGTGGCCCCCTTGATTTCAATCTGTTTAATAAAAGTCATAGTTTGGCCCCCTACTTTCATTTTGACCATGGGCTCAAGGGGGCCAAGAAGTGAGCCTGGTCCCTCTCAATCTGAAACTATTCCTGCTAGCCCTAAGGTGTCTTTTTCACAGGTTCTTTTACGATCAGCTGGGTTTCTGAGACTTGCCCCAGTTTGGACATTTATTTTTCCAATGTCCTTTCTCCTTGCAGCAGGTGCATTGATTCCTTGCTAAGGAGGTTGTGGGATTCCACACACACCCCCTTTTGGTGGTGGGACCTACTCCATCCTTTCGTAGTCTTTTCCCTTTAAAGCAGCAGCAATGAGGCTGACCTTTTTCCCCATCTTTTTCTCGGCAGTGTCCTCCCTGGTCATGTAGACCTTGTTAGCAACCTCGATCAACTGCGTGATGTTCATTCCCCCGGAACCCTCAAGTTTTTGGAGCTTCCTTCTGCTATCCGGGGCAGCATGGGCCAGGAAAGAGGGGTTTACTCTCTGTTGGCTTTCTTGTGCTTCAGGATCAAATGGGGTGTAAATGCAGTAAGCCTTGCATAGCCTCTCATACTAATCCCCAAGGGACTCCCCTTGCTGCTGAATGAATGAGGGGATCTTGGCCATATTCATGGGCTTCTTAGCCCCTGCTCGGATCCCCGGAGGAGAGCCTCTTGGTGCCAGCGGATGTGGACTGGTCTTCTCCTGTAGTGACGTCCCACGCAGGATGTTCTTCAGGTGTGGCAGTTCTAGCCCAGGTACCAGGACCAACAACCCCGCCTGGTGCACGTTCCTCAAGGTCTTGCCGAGCTCCTCTCCTAATTCTCCATCTCTCTTCAGTGTTAAAGTGCGGAGCAGCTGTTGGCAGTCTCCCCAAATTGGTCGGTGGGTCTGGAAGAGGGACTCTATTAGGCCTATTATTGCCTGAGGCTTTTCCAGAACATGATGGTGTGCTAGGTTTCCAATTGAGGAGATTAGTAGTGGAGAAAGGCTGGTAATA
>NW_021856683.1:0-1015 GCF_006229205.1 Suricata suricatta
TCCCTTTGGTACAGTTGAAATTCCAACATGTCTCCCTGATTCAGTTATTTAGGCCATTATCCTCTGAAGTATTATTGCTAATTTTGTACACGTGCATTAATTTATTTTTTCTTCCACCTTACTATTTCCTTCAAATTAAAAGAAACTCTTTTAATGAAGAGTAGTTTTTCAAAAATTAGTGGTGAACTCTCCAAAAGTTTCATTATTATCAGGAATTAGACAGGGCTGTCTATTGTTCAACATTGTTTTGAGGTTCAAGCTCATTTAGCAAGACAAGAAAATGAAGTAAGCTGCACAAATATTGGAAAAGAAGAGACAAAATCATCATTATTCCATGGGATCTAATTTAACAGCTCCAAAACAAAATATCCAACTAAAATACACATTCAGAATCAGATTCATGAAGACAAGAAAGACTTCAAAATCAATATATTTATTATATATGAAAATAACCAGTTAGACAGGCCACATGAGTGGCTAGTCAGTTAAGCATCCAACTTCAGCTAAGGTCATGATCTCACTGTTCATGAGTTCGAGCTCTACATCAGGCTCTGTGCTGAGGTCTGTGCTCACAGGTTGGAGCCTGGAACCTGTTTCAGATTCTGTCTCCATCTCTCTCTGCCCCTCCCCCACTCACGCTCTGTCCTCTGATCTCCCAAAAATGAATAATCAAAAACATTTTTTAATAAAATAACCAGTTAGACATCAAAATAGGACAAATATTTTATTTATAACTGTGACAAAAACTAGTAAATATCTAGAAATAAATTTAGTAAGAAAAGAAAAAAAGTCCATTACAGGACATAATGGAAGACTTAAGTGAGTGAACAGAACAGCCACTATTCACAGTGAGAAGACAGAATGTCTTAAAATGCTAATCCCACCTGAATGGACCCATATGCATAGTGGAATCTAAATTAGAGCATCAAAACAGGATTTTGAAACTAAAAAGCCTTCAAATGTCAAGTGACCAAATAATATGAACAAATTACTGAGAAATTTTTGATTAAAAAAA
>NW_021856684.1:0-1015 GCF_006229205.1 Suricata suricatta
AAGGAACAGACTCTTTAACTAGAAAGACCAGTTATGGGGGGTGGGGGTATGGGTAAAATAGTTGATGGGGATTAAGGATGCACTTGTGATGAGAAACCAGTGTTGTACGAAAGTGTTGAACTGCTGTATTGTACACCTGAAAGTAATATTTCTCTGTATGTTAACTGGAATTTAAATAAAAATGTGTAAAAAATAAATGCATGGCTCCCTGTGCACTGACAATGACAAGTTCCCTGCAAAAGCCCACAGTTTGGGGAAAACTGGTGACTTTACTCACTCAAGCTTCACTAACATGCCAAGCAGCTATGCTTATCCAGTCCAGACACCTAAATTCCAGGGATTTCTGTGCCTAAAGTGAGAGTGCAGGGTCCACATCCATCTTCATGGATCTGACCAAAGCAAGAAGGAGAGCTAAGCAGAGACAGGGGATGAGACATGAGCCACAGATACTTTGAAAAACTCATAAACACCTGAGGGATCTACCATTTATCTCATAATTTACTACAGGACTGGTTCTGTGCTAAACGTGTGTGTGTGTGTGTGTGTGTGTGTGTGTGTGTGTGTGTGTGTAGGAGCAGGACAAAATACAGTATCCTCAGGAATCAGAAAAATTGAGGTAGTAAGGGAAGCTTTTCCTAATTGTCAGGATTGGATTAAGTTTCCCTCTCCTGTACTCTCACACATCATGTTTATCTCTATCATCGCTCTCACTTGACAGCATATTTTGTGGCTATGTACTTGCTTTTATTTCACTAAATTGGGAATGTGTATTATTAAATACTCTATATCCACCCCTAGCTCCATACTTGGAATCCGAAATACAGCAGGTGCTTGACAAACCCTTGTAAATAGTATTAGATACACCTTGAGGGTAAAAATGGCTATGTGTAAAGTCTACAAAGTCAATAATCAGTACTACACCAATAAAAAACAAAGAAAATTAAACCATGGCAGATTTCCTTTTGAGTTCCTCCCCCTTCCCCTCTTCCTTCTTCCTCTACTTCCCCCTCCCCCC
>NW_021856685.1:0-1015 GCF_006229205.1 Suricata suricatta
ATAATTTTAGAAATGTCTAGAGTCTGTAATACTAATAGCACGAGGATTTGCGTGGAAGCACTGTATTCTGATTGGTAAAGTTATTCCCCTCAGTAGTAAAGGTTAATGAGTCTAATACTGCCATAAATGTATGCTGAAATTGAAAAATTAACTAGTGGAGTGTGGTTGGTAATGTCCAGGGTTATTACTGTTAAAAAAAATTTTTTAATGTTTTATTTATTTTTGATACAGAGAGAAACAGAGCATGAGAGGGGGAGGGGCAGAGAGAAAAGGAGACAGAACTGAAAGCAGGCTCCAGGCTCTGAGCTAGCTGTCAGCACAGAGCCTGACGCAGGGCTCAAACCCACGAACGTGAGATCTGACCTGAGCCAAAGTCGGAGGCTCAGGCCCCAGGTTATTACTGTTAAAGTTGGCATTTATAGATCTACAAGGGGAGGATACTGCAATGATCCATGTGGCAATGGATTAGAGATGAAGATGTTAGTATGAACTCATGCTTGGTTTAATATAGGTACAGATGGTTACATTAGAAATATTTATACATATGTGTATATCCATAGGTTGTTTTTCACACATATATTGTGTATTGTGTATACTTCTCTGCCAACTGAAAATCCCTAAAGCAATGACGAAGAAGGACACAGAACACTCTGATCTTCATTCCTAATACCATTCTTCAATAAAATGAGTCAGAGTTCCTTGAACAAATGGATGATTCCAGGATTGGGTTAAGTGATATACAAGATGAGCCTGGGGCATATTGTAATGTCAGTAAGCAAGTTGTGCAATGAAAGGAGAGACGTGGAAAGGAAGAAAGGAAGGCAAAGAGAAAAACATCATATAGATGAAGGTAGGTCAAGGGCCAAATTAAAAGAATTTCTAATGGCTAAAAGTGGAAAAATTTGAGCAACAAAATATATAAAGTAATATTAGATTATAAACCAAAATATAAAATAAATATTCCTGAGTCCATTTTGATATAAAGGTATGACTGAGAAAATAAAGGGGTAAGAAT
>NW_021856686.1:0-1015 GCF_006229205.1 Suricata suricatta
GAAATGGGTCCATTCACAGTACATTAATTTTTAAACCGGTATTATTTTAGAGAGTTAAAATGTAACAGACCCAGTAGGAAAACAATAGGAAGATTTCTTTTTACACCTCTTCCTTTACACTGAGAAATGCAAGTTTCTTGTTAACTTCATGTTTCCCAATGCAAACAAATTTTTTTTTCTATTGAGTTCCAGTGTTTTTTAGCCCTAAAGAAGCATCTGGTATACACAGCAGCCCTCTGCGTTGAGCAGTGGGGTGGAGCTAGCTAGGCCACGGAAGGTTACTGGACTTATGGAAATGTCAGCCAAAGTGGGGGTGTGGGGGGAGGGGGGACAAATGACCAAACTGGACCTCCTTGGAATGCCCTCCTTTTCTACTTCCAAAGAATGTTTCTGAGACTCTAAGAGGTGTCTGAGTAATTGTTATGCTGATTGAATGAATTTAAGGCCTCCTACCTGCTGTCTTCTAAAATCACCTGTATTCGAATTAAAAGTGCCCAAAGCAAATCTTCCTCAAAGGGGAAAAGGCTGGCTTTGTCTCCTCCAAGAAAGAAGTTAGGTGTTCTTGAAATGACACTAATTCCCTTCCTCAAATAGAAATGGAATGTAGTCAGGACTTCTATGTGGGTAAATTTTAACTCCTTTTATTTTTGTTGTTGCTTTGCAGGCCAAATTTGAATCCCTCTTTAGGACCTATGACAAGGATATCACCTTCCAGTATTTTAAGAGCTTCAAACGAGTCAGAATAAACTTCAGCAACCCCTTATCTGCAGCAGATGCCAGACTCCAGCTGCATAAGACTGAATTTCTTGGAAAAGAAATGAAATTATATTTTGCCCAGGTGAGTTGTGTCCAGTGATATACATGCTTCTCCCTCTCACCCTTTTTAAAAGTCACCTAGATAGTGATTATGTCATACATTGATTTTTTTATGCATACACATTTCGATTGCAGTGTTGGAATTGAAAGTATATCCTAGGGGCACCTGGGTGGCTCAGCTCAGTTAGTTAAGCTTCCA
>NW_021856687.1:0-1014 GCF_006229205.1 Suricata suricatta
GAATTTAGTGATTCATCACTTACATATAAAACCTTCCTTAATACTCATCACTCATTTAGCCCATCCCCTACCCACCTCCCTCCATCAACCCTCAGTTTGTTCTCCATCATTAAGAGTCTCTTATTTTTTGCTCCCCCTCCTCTCTTTGTTCCCTCCCATATGTTTATTTGTCTTGTTTCTTAAATTCCGCATGAGTGGAATCATATGTTTTTTTCTTTCTCTAACTTATTTCACTTAGCATAATATACTCTAGTTCCATCCATGTCATTACAAATGGCAAGATTTCATTCTTTTTGATGGCCAAGTAATATTCCATTCTGTATATATACCACATGTTTTAATTAATTAATTAGTTAATTTTTTATTTTTTATACTCAAGTTAGGTAACATACAGTGTAGTCTTGGCTTCAGGAGTAGAATCTTTTGTGGTAAATTTCTCCACTTGTTATTTTGTCAAAGACACTGTTTTGTTGTTGTTGTTGTTGTTTGCTTTTTGTGGTGATTAGGAAAGCGTATTATATTCCTGCTCCTGAGAATAATGGCTATATTAAGAAGAGGTCCAAAAAAAAAAAAAAAAGGTAAGCTAGATCCTTGGTGTGTTTTGGTCTGCTTGTTAAAAAAGGCTAGATCCAAAAAATTAATAAAATATAAAATACAAAATTAAAAAAATTGCTTTTTCTGTATTCCATAAAAACCACAAAACAAAATATAAACAAAAATGAAGAAAGCTAGATTCTATTTCCCCTAGAGCTGAGGACTTGCACCACTCTGATCAGTCAAATTGGGGCATGTGAGGGGTTTGTGCTGTCTTTGATGGGGGGGGAGGGGGTCTGCTTAGCTGATTCTCAAAGGGATTTGTCCTAGTAGAGATGATGCACCTGCAGAGTTCAGGGGTGGGGTGGGGGCTTGGTAAGCAGCTCTCGCCTCCGCTTGGTGGTGCCATTTTGCTGACAGAAGTTGGTCAATGTTGTGGAGGGAAATGGTGTGGCTGGCTGTTGTCTCTGTTTTGGGAGA
>NW_021856688.1:0-1014 GCF_006229205.1 Suricata suricatta
TTTTTGAGAGACAGAGAGAGACAGCATGAGCAGGGGAGGGTCAGAGACAGAGGGAGATACAGAACCTGAAGCAGGCTCCAGGCTCTGAGCTAACTGTCAGCATAGAGCTCAACGTGGGGCTCGAACCCACAAACTGTGAGATCATGACCTGAGATGAAGCCGGACGCGTAACTGACCGAGTCACCCAGGCGCCCCCCGAAGTGTTTTTAAATGGGACCACGTATTTTCCAAAGGCCTTTTAAAAGTGATTGTTTTTAGGGGCGCCTGGGTGGCTCAGTTGGTTAAGCATCCCACTCCTGATTTCAGCTCAGATTATGATTTCAAAGATTTGTGAGATCCAGCCCCACCTCAGGTTCCGTGTTACCAGCCCAGAGCCTGCTTGGGACTCTCTCTCTGCCCCTCCCCTGATAGTGCATGCGCTCTCTCTCTCTCTCTCTCCCCAAAAATAAATAAATAAACTTAAAAATAATAATAAAATAAACGTCACTGCTCAATTTTTAGGTTGCAAACAGTAAAATAATAATATTGTCAAGTGAAATTTAAAGCCTATGAAAAATCAAGTGTTTTCATTTCTGACTTCAATAAATTAAATATTGGAGTTAAGAAAAAAACAAAATTAACCTAATACATGTTATTTTCAGAATATAAAGACCACCTTGAGAATTCATGCTCAGACAGACACATCCATACAAACATAGCCTCACACCTCACATTTTACATCGCATTAGTAGGATAGTTTAGAGGCAGTAACTATTCTTTGAGTTTATTCTTAGTTTCTAGCCTGCTATCTTCCTGCTTGATGTGCAGTGTCTTCGTTTCTGTTGGAGCTCAATAAATGAAGCTCCCAAAATGCTGGCCAGCAAGCTCTTGAGTGTGGTGCTACTATGGCCTGCACACCGATTTGTCCTGTCCCTGCTCTGGCTCCGGGTTGGGAAGGGGAACTTACATGTCTACTTTCCCTTACATCAGTGGGACCTCTGGCCTTCCCGATAGCTAAAGCACTGGCTTTGTGCA
>NW_021856689.1:0-2007 GCF_006229205.1 Suricata suricatta
CCATCTGGCATATTTTGGCGAAGTACAGTCCTAATTTCATAATGCTCTAGGAAATAGTAACATATGCTTGGTGTAGCATTCTATCCAAAATGGATAAACCAATTCATTGTAATTCTAAAATTATACTAATCCTGACTGCAAATGTTGTGAACACTGTGTCACTGTGTGTATGTGTGCACACATTGGTAATCTTATAAAAGTGAACACATTTCTAATTTTCTATGAAAGTAAAGATACCTTTGAAATACACACACACACACACACACATACACACACAAACTCAAAGCAAACCAAAGTTACACAAAGGGACAAAGGGAATAAGGGAGAAAAATATTCATTCTCTACCATTCCCAAGCAGTCCAAATGCTCAGATATATAACTGCAACATTTTACATACATTTCCATATGCATGTACAAATTATATATAGATGCAGACCCTACATACAAAATTGGCAAATGTATTTTAGATAAGCAAGGCTATACACTGAATATCTCTCTACATCTGTGCCTAATTTATCTAATACACATTTTCATTTTTAACATCACTATATATAGATTGACCACAGTCTTTTATATTGCTTTATTGTTCTCCATTGTATGTCTCTATTAAACCTACAGAATTTGCTGAATCCAACCTATATTGCAAGTCATTTTGTTTCTAGGGCTTTGGTTTTGGAGGTAACTATAAACACTATTTCAGTATAAATTTCAGTGTATACCTGTGTCCTTGGTGCAGATTACTTTAAATGACTATTAACGGTAGAACTGAAAATTCTGTCCCAAATATGTTACTGGTTACTTTTCAGTAAAATAAAGAAAGTGAGCAGGTGCATAAAGCTAGACAAGTTTTACTTTAGTCTGTGTACGATACTCAGACATAGATACACAAAATACTGAGCATTTTGCAATATGTTGGCATTGTTGTAGATTTTTTATATTACAATATTAAATATAAATATACTCCAGCCTCCTGTAGCACTAATATTTTTCTTAACCTAAAGCCTACTTAGACAAATAGTAGCACATACACAATGCTTTATTTTGACTGTTATTTGCATGATATATATTTTATATCTTCCTATTCTCTCATTTTCTGTGTCCCAACTAAAAAATAAGCGTTTCTTATGCACAATATTTTTTTTCGTTTCTTTGGCATTCAGTAGCTTTATTTTGATGTATTTAGGTCTGATTTTCTTTTAATAAATTCTTATAGTGATTTATTGTGTTTCAGGAGTCTGTGGGTGAATGTCTATCATGAGTTTCAGATAATGTTTAGATAGTGATTCTTCAAGTATTTTCACTTAAATTATATATATTTTAGACTTTTTTTTCCTGCTTCTCGCATGTTCCTTACCACCCCCCCCCAACTCTTTTTTTTTTTCTGCAGCATCCATTCTCATTTCCCTTTATTTCCACACATCCAATGCAATAGTCTTCCACCTGGTCTAGCCTGCTTTTAAAATGACACATCGAACTCAATTTCTTTTAATAAATTCTTAAACTCCCATTAAAATCTTTTATTAATTTTTTAATTTTGTATACAAATATTTTTTCACATTTATTCATTTTTTTGAGAGACAGAAAGAGTCAGAGCAAAAACAAGGGAGGGGCAGAGACAGAGGGAGACACAGAATCTGAAGCAGGCTCCAGGCTCCGAGCTGTCAGCACAAATCCCGATGTGGGGCTCGAACCCACGGACTGTGAGATCATAACCTGAGCTGATGTCAGACCTCCAATCAACTGAACTACCCAGGAGCCCCTTTCAATCTCTTTTAGAGAATAAACTACTCTGGTCCAAATCTCTGTTATGCTTTCAGCACGTAAGAACACTGAATTTTCTTTAGAAGAAGATAAAAAATCACTTGAGGGGCCAAGGGCAGGCCACTCCAAAATGGGATTATTTTGAATTAAAAACAATCAAACCCCAACAGATTCAGGAAAAGCTCTCTACCTTCCTCACAACTGCCTACAAAGGATTTAAATAGAATACCTGAGATCATGACCTGA
>NW_021856690.1:0-1014 GCF_006229205.1 Suricata suricatta
AGGTCTTGGGAATGCTCCTGGATGCTTTGGATCCTGAATTTATTTGTATTTATGAGGCAGATGAGTTTCTGACCCCAGGGGTTGCAAGGCTTTGTATTCTGAGAGCAACCAAGTTTCTTCAAACTAATAAAAATATTAGAGCTAAAATTGTGTTTTAGAGGCACATTAGGCCACATTAACAGAATGATAATAGGGATGAAATGAGTTCAAGGTGTACCAACAAGGGATAGGTGGTCCTTGAGACTGGTTCATGTCAAGAGAATTGCTCTAAGCATTTTTATGATTGAAATGGATAGGTGCCATGCTAAAGACGATGTCTGTTGTAGAGGTCACTTAATGTCATATTGTAGGGAAGATGGAAGCAAGTAGGCAGAACTCTTGAGAACACAGAAGGCTGATGCCCTGTTTACCAAGTTGCTTTAGAGAGTTTTCTAGGAAGGGAAACAAGCAGATATTCCATTGTACTAGAAGTATAGAAGCAAAATAACAAATCTAGGAAATCAATCAGGATGAAATGGCTCTGAGAGTTCATAGAGGTCATATGGGCGTCCACTGAACAGCATTAAGAATAATTATTTTTAAAGTAGCCTCTATTATGAGTCATAAACTACATTGGTATAGCATTTAACTTACATCCAAGGAGAAAAATAGCTTTCCCTTTTAAAGTATGTGTGTGTGTGTGTGTGTGTGTGTGTGTGTGTGTGTTGTGTTTTATGATCCTATAATGGAAATGGGTTTTACAGGAGTTACAGTTCAGAAAGAAAATTTGTAAGATGCTAGAACAAAACCACAGTGAAAATCTAGTCACACAGAAATGTTTTCTCCCAGTTAAGTCAGAAAGATATACACCGTCCTGTGTCTTTTCAGATTTTATAGCTGAATTTCAGTTGGTTAATGAGTAAAAACTGATAAAACAACTGATGAAAATTACTGGAGGAAAAATGTTGGAATTATATAATCAGGTGGAAGGAAATTCTATCCCATAGTGAAAGCCAGGGAAATAGACATACAAAA
>NW_021856691.1:0-1014 GCF_006229205.1 Suricata suricatta
AACCATTTTGTATTAATTCTGTAGATATGACACCAAAAGCATAAGCAATAAAAGAAAAAAATAGAGAAGACAGTCTTCATCATCATTTAATTATTTTGTTTCTAAGAATACCATCAAGAAAGTGCAAGGCAACCCACGGAATGTGAGAAACTATTTGCAAACCACGTTTCTGATAAACAATTTCTACAACTCAATAATACAAGAACAAATAACCCAGCTAGCAAATGGGCAAAAGATCTGAATCCTGAAGTTTCCCAACGAGATACAAATAGCCAAAGCCCATGAAAAGATGCTCAGAACCATTAGCCACCAGGAAAATGCAAATCCAAACCACCGTGTGATACTGCTTCGCACCCATTAGGATAGCTTTGACCAGAAAGGCAGTTAATACCAAGTGTTGGGAGGGGCTCAGTCGGTACAGAGCACATGACTTTCGATGTCAGGGTTGTGGTTTCAAGCCTCACACTGAACAGAACCTACTTTAATAAAAAAGAGTAAATTGAATTAAAAACAATAACAAGCGTTGGAGTGCCTGCGTGACTCAGTCGGTTGAGCCTCTTAATACCAGCTCAGGTCATGATCTCACGGTTAGTGGGTTCAAGCCCCACGCTGGGCTCTGTGCTGACAGCAAGGATTCTTTCTCTCTCTCTCTCTCTCTCTCTCTGCCCCTCCCCTGCATGTGCACACACTCTCTCTCAAAATAACTGAACTTTAAAATTGAAAAGAAATACCCAGTGTTGGTGAGGATGTGGAACAACTGGAACCTTCACTCACTGCCCCCGCCGATGGCCATGTAAAATGGTGCGGGCACTTTGAGGTCAGACAGGTCCTCCAGAGTTTACACTGTGAGGTGCTGTGTGGCTCAGCAGTTCCATTCCTCGGTGTTGCCCAAGAAATGAGAACACTCGTCCACACGAATGTGGACGTTCATAGCACCATCATTCATAACAGCCCCAAAGTAGACACAGCCCCAAAGTCTATAAAATGATCAGCAGAGAGACAAATTGTCTCTGC
>NW_021856692.1:0-1014 GCF_006229205.1 Suricata suricatta
GATGACAGCTTTGTAGTAGATGCTAAAGTCTGGGATTGTGATGCCTCCCATTTTGGTTTTCTTCTTCAATCTGTTCTTTTTTTAAAAATTTTTTTAGGTCTTTATTTTGAGAGACAGAGAGAGAGTGAATGGGGCAGGGGCAGAGAGAGAGGAGACAAAGAATCTGAAGCAGGCTCCAGGCTCTGAGCTGTCAGTACAGAGCCCGATGCAAGGCTCAAACCCAGGGACTGTGAGATCATGACCTGAGCCAAAGTCGGCCGCTTAACCGACTGAGCCACCCAGGTGCCCCTAATACTCCATTTTTTTTCTTGGACAGTTACTTGCTATTATATTCTATATCCTTTTGATACTGTTAGGCTTCGCTATTCTCTTGGTTAGAGCTGATCTCCTTAGCCCTAACTCATAACATGTGGACCTTCGCTCGAACTCATAGCATGTACACATTACTCTGGATTGTAGTTCTCCCTCCTGAAGTGTGGCCTTTCCGAGGTCTCTGCTCAATGGCCAAGGGTCTCAGCAAGGTCTCTCCACCCTGAGCAGACTAGAACTTTGGTCTCCCAGAATGACTGTATCTCAACTCCTAGTCTCACAGCAGTTACTCCCTGGTAGGCATGACAGAGAGTTGCCTCTGATTTACACCCTAGTTCTCAGGTAAGAACCTCAGCAGAACCTTAATTCAGACATCTAAGATGCCTCTGTAGCAACTGGCCCCTCACCAGAGTCCTTATGAGAAATTCCAGTCATTCCTGTATCTCTGAATTTCAATTTGTGCTTCTTCAGCTCCTCAAAACCACCGTGCTGTCTGCTCATCCTCTATGCACTGTGGTTTAGAAAGTGTCTACTTGGAGAAAGTTTGGATAAATATTGGATTAACCTTGTACATTTCCCTTTATTCAAGGATGAATCCTACACTGCCTGTTGCCCAATATTTAAAAAGAGCTTCCTTGTATTTTTTTTCCTGCTTTCTAATGCTTACAGTAGAAGGCAAGTATAGTATGAGTTACCCAGTCATAA
>NW_021856693.1:0-1014 GCF_006229205.1 Suricata suricatta
TTTCTTTCCACTTCTGTGTGAGTAATGTTCTAAAATAATGCCTGAGAACAGGTGGCGATGAATTCCTTACTGCCTTCTTAGCTATGTGTGAGTGATGTAGTTTCAGAATAGTACTTGCTAAAGAGTCAATTCTCAAAACATACTCATTTCCCTCTCCCACTATGTGTGAGCAGGGTGTGTACTCAACTACTGCAAGGTATATATTAGGCACTCAGTGTGTGCTCCTTTTCTTCCATTGGTGTGTAATTTACTAGAGTATGCCTGGCCGGTACCTGGTGCTCAATGCAGAATCTTACTTTTCACCTCTGCATGACAAAGTTTATGCAAGAACAGCATCTGTGATATACTCGAATGTTTTTCTTTCCCTCTAAATGAGTAAGGTTTGTACTTGAATGGTGTGTGGGGTATAGCATGTGCTTAATACATGCTTTCTTCCCCTAGATATGAGTAATGTTGTCTAGAGTGGTTCCTGGTACAACGCTGTACATTTAGAATAATACCTGGCATACATTAGGTGCTCAATTCATGTTTTTTATTCCTTCTACTTGTGAGTAAAGTCATATTAGAATTGTTTCTGGCATTTGCAAGGTGGCAAGGCATGATAATTTATTATCTTGTATGTATAAATGATAATGTTCTGATGTTTATGTCTTTTAGAAGTTTTGATAAAGGCATAATTTATCACCAAAATGTATGTGTAGATCTAAGACATCTGCAGGTAGGGGCACTTGAGTGGCTCAGTCGGTTAAGCATCTGACTTCAGCTCATGATCTCATAGTTTGTGTGTTTGAACCCTGCATCAGGCTCTCTGCTGTCAACACAGAGCTTGCTTCAGATCCTCCATCCCCCTATTTCTCTGTCCTTCCTTGGCTTGTGCTCTCACTTTCTCTCTCAAAAACAAGGTCATGAAAAAAAGAACATACAAATAAAAGATACGTACAGTACATCATATCATCAAACAGATATCTAATGAAATGTGATGGAGGATGAGCTTTGCTGGAATCCTGAAGGTTG
>NW_021856694.1:0-1014 GCF_006229205.1 Suricata suricatta
ATTATGAATATGTTGATTATTTAACTTGTTACTGAAAAAATATTTTTTTCTTGTATTGTCATCATAATTCCATGGTATCAGTAAAACAATAATGCCTTACAATGATTTAAATATAACTTAACTTTCTATCCAGGACATCACATATATTTCTGTGACTAAATTCATCTTGTAGAGTATTAGTCTAAACATGGCCCAATTTCCTAACTTACTACCTTTAATAATAAATCTCACTTGTGCTTCACTTTCATAGTTATCATGAATTCTTTCTAGAGCCTTGAGAATATTTTCTCAAATGTGTTTTGCATATACAGCTACTTACTCTGATTATGAGGTTAGTTCCAATGAATGGTATCTTTTAAGATTTGCAATGCTGTTATAAAGCGTGAGAAATGCAGATCATAAAACTTCTATCTGTTTATAGGAAAGGGAGTGTGGGTGTTAAAAAAGGCTTACAATAACTATATACTTAATATTAATTTTATCTACTATATGTACATGAGCTAATTCAAAAAATTTTCAGTATAAATTAGAATTGTTGAATGAAAAATATATGGCATCCTTTCTTAATGAAGGAAAAATAACTGGTAAGGCTTAAAAATATAATGTAGAAAAAGAAAGCCGAAGGAATGCCGTGAATAGTCAAAACATGTCTGACATGATAACCATTATGAGAATTGAATAAACCAGTCTCTTTGGCAGACTGTCCTCAGGTCACTTGTATAATATTCATTTATCAAATCTGAACTTCTAGATGAAGAAATAATTTTTGCTCCATATATCTGCTAAAGTGCACTAATGTTGAATGTTTAGGTTATAAGTCAAGTACTTGTCAGAAACAAACAAAAAAACATGAGTGGGCATTACACAGACCAAATACTATATATGGTATATATATAATTACATATATTATATATATTAATCTAATATGTAGAATTTAAAAATAACTGCCCCCAAACTTCCTGATCAAAGTTCCCTAAATAGGAGTGAAATGGAATAAAAAACATTTTATTTGGT
>NW_021856695.1:0-1014 GCF_006229205.1 Suricata suricatta
GGTGTGTAATGATCATCACTGAACCGCCAGTATCTAGGAGAGGGCCTGGCATGTGAGAGGAAATCAATATATTTGTATTAAATAGAATGAAAGAAACAAGTTTCTCATGTTACTCCTCAGCATTCCTAATAACTGATGTGCCATTTTGTTTCTATTCACCCATGTGAGGTTATTTGAGGGCTTTCCATCCGTTCCTGACCAAGTCTTTCGATGGCTGCATTTTGCCCTGGGATAATGTTTAACGTTTAATCTTAGCCTGGCACATCGGGCTCATTAGCCTACTGTCCCCGCCTCATCTCCGTTCCCTTGTTTAAATGAAATCTATATTCTGACCACACCAGACTGCTTGGGTTTCCTCAAGGTCACGCGAATCTCTCACTCCATGGTACCTCTGCATCATGACAACCCTCCCTCTTCCTGGCTATTTACTACATGCCCTTTATGATTCCAAGAAGGTCATCCCTGGAAAGCCCAAATGAGTAGGCTTCCTACCTCCCACTAGCAACGGAAGTAGGGACTGGCTTTCTGAGTGGTACAGAACCCCATCCCTTCTTCTCCCCCATGTTTGCATTTTAGCTTTCTTCTAAGAGCATAACTTCATGTAGGGCAGGGAGAAGAATCTTCTGCCTTCCACATTCACCTCATCTAACATAGTACCTGGCACAAAAGGTGCTCAACGAATATCCTTTGAACACATGATTTGCCTTGAAATGAATACGTTTTTTCAAATATAGGCAATGAAAACCACAAGAAGCAAAAGAAGTAGATAAGCACCTGTGATTTTTTCCAGCCAAATTGACACGATGTGCTCATGTATTCCTTATGAAGATCCATGCGGGCACCTCCTGCCAGGTCCGTGACCTGACCTCCAGCCCAGGGACAAAGGAGGGGTGCTGTCTTCACCTTTATCTCTGGCATTTTTTCATCTGATTTCAATTATAAGAATATTTTATAAGAATATTGCTTTCAGTAAAGAAGCCTTCAAATCATACATGTTCATAAAATATTCATCTC
>NW_021856696.1:0-1014 GCF_006229205.1 Suricata suricatta
TATGCTAAATGTTATATATAAAACGTTATAAATTATTCTAATACATAAAAATATATAATATATTATGTATAATATAAATGATTCAAATATATATGTAAATGTATTTGAAGTCAAATATAAAATAAAATATTCAAATCCAAATAGGCATATTTAAAATAAAAATAAATCCTCGTGGTATATATATTTCAGAATTCACACGAAAAGCAGTATTTTAATGTGATATTCATAGTTCATCTTGTTCAACCCTGTTTCAGTCCATTCCCAGAGGTTGCAGAATCAGTTCAGCAAGAACTAGAGTCTTACCGAGCACAGGAAGATGAGGTGAAACGACTTAAAAGCATTATGGTAAGATGTTGTGTGCTCCCTCAGAAGCGTACGGAAGCGGAAGGACATCTGCAGGGAGGAAGAGGTTAATTTTGTGTTTCCTCATGAAAATTTGAGCCATTCATTATTTTAATAACAAAAGTATTGTCAACTTATATATCTTTTTAAAAAAGAAATGTAAATACTGAGACAAGGAAACTTTTTTCAGAGAATAATCTGAATTTATAATCTGAAAAAATAAGGAATGTAGCTTCATGTTAGAGATCTGTGTTCCAGTGCTGCACACTCCACTGTGAGGTGACCTGACCTCGGCGTGCAGCTGTCCTGTTTATTACTGCGTGCCCTGTGCCAAGCCTCTGCTCCTATTTCCTCACCTGAAAATACCTGCTACTCCGTGGTCACCTGGCCATTTATGTTAGACTGGTGGTAACTAGAATTCTAATGTAACTCTTAGAGATGGATGTTTGTTCCTGAGAGGAGGAGAGTCTTTACTCTGGGTCACTGAGATCTTGGTGTTTATCAGTAATCTGAGGAATATATTGAGTTTTGTGTTTCTGGGATTTTTTTTTTTTTTTCCCTTCTCAGGGACTAGAAGGGGAGGATGAAGGAGCCATAAGTATGCTTTCTGACAATACCGCTAAGCTAACGTCAGCTGTTAGGTAAGTAAGCAATATATGCCCTTTAAGTCTT
>NW_021856697.1:0-1014 GCF_006229205.1 Suricata suricatta
TAGTTTAAATACATCCAGCCATCCTGTGTGTTTGGTGAGTTCAATCCACTTACAGTTAGGGAGCTTATTCGTAGATAAGGATTTAGTAATCCCATTTTATCTTTTGCCTTCTGGTTATTTCATTTCTCCATTTTGTCCCCCTTGTTTCTACTTTCATTAAGTTTGTGGTTTGTATGGTAATTTGCTCAGTCTCCCCCACTTTTTTTTGGTTTCATGTTTCTGCTCTAGATTTTTGCTTTGTGGCTACCATGAGGTTTATATAAAACATATCATAGATATTATAATAAGTGCTCTTTTGGCTATAGTAACTTATCTTCATTTGCCTTCTTCATTCTTCAACTCTTTCCCTTTTATTTTTGTTGTCACAAATTATCTCTTTTATGCTGTGATTTTATTATAGTAGTGATTAAAACAAAAATTTTAAGTGTTTTTTGTTTTTAAGAGAGAGAGACAGAGTGTGAGCCAGGGAGGGACAGAGAGAGAGAGGGAGACACTGAATCCAAAAAAGGCTTCGGGCTCTGAGCTGTCAGTACAGAGCCCGATGTGGGCATAAACACACAGACCACAAGATCATGACACGAGCTGAAGTTGGATGCTTAACTGACTGAGCCACTAGGTGCCCCAGTGATAGTTATTTTTTTTTCTGTTTTTTAAAATATTTTAATGTTCTTTAATTGAAGTATAGTTGAATACAACTTTGTATTAATTTTATTTTTTAATGTTTATTTTATTTTATTTTTTTCTGTTTATTTTATTTATTTTTTAACATATGCAATTATTTTCCATCATTTACACTACAGTAGTTACAATTACACTCCAAACAGAAAAGCAAAGTGAAAAATCAAAACCCCAACTTCTGTTTCATGTAATTAGACTTATACAGAAATTAGAAGGTTAAGTACCAACTAGTTAATCACCTAATTTCACAGCTATCTGAAGTGGCAATTGTAATAAATATAACACCTTATCTATGATACATTCAAGATACATGATACAATTTATTACTTGCCCATA
>NW_021856698.1:0-1014 GCF_006229205.1 Suricata suricatta
GGCAGAGAAGAAGTAGTGGAAATCCTGCCTTGAGAAGGCACTGGGGATTACAGAGGTGGAGGTGGGTTTGTCAAGGAGCAGGCAACAGACATGGACATTAGATACAGGCCATCAGAAGTGAAGCAGAGGAATGAGAAGAAATTATATGAAAATCAATAGACAGGGCTGACCATTATTTTACTGAGAGTAGGAGCATTTGGGTTAGACATATATGAGACACCATAGGAAATAGAAACAGTATAGTTAGCTTCTCTTTGAAAAATTCAACAAGCTTGCGGATTCATCTACTTCTAATCACCCAAAACTTTCCTGTCTGGAATAGTGGTCAGAAAACAGGGCGGCAACATTTTAGGTCATTATTATCATGGATGGAGGTATCTTATTACTTGGGTCCATCTTTATATACATATCTATGTTGAGAATACTTTTGTAATCCATTCTTTAAATGAAAAATAAATGCTAATTCAAATAAATATCTTCACTATTTTATTTACTTACTTGATTTTCCATTTAAAAAGGAGAAAAAATAAATTAACTTAGCTTTCACTGCTCCATTTGGGTTTCTATTGTTTGTTTCTGTGAAGTGATTCACATTTTCATCCAAGACTTTTTAAATGCTCAGCAGTCTGAATTGGGGTTTATATCTGTAACTATCTCCAAGTTTCTTTATCTGTTCTAGGCAGCAGGTTTCTTATCTGATAGCCTTATAATTATGGAAGAAACTGCATATTAATGATTCATTGCTTACATAAACAACTGGCCTTGGAGAAATCTAATGAACCAATTTTGTGTGATTTGATTTTACCTACTTAAATGTAAATACTGTTAAATGATGTATATGCCAGGATTTCCACAGAACCTTATGAATTTTTTTATGTACACAAAACATTATGAATTCAGAGGTCTTAACTGTTATCTTCTAATTCAGCTATTAAGATAATATGGTTTGACATCAGATATGCTCTATGAATGTGAGGTACCAGCACACATGTGCACACTAAGTGTTTATGTGTG
>NW_021856699.1:0-1014 GCF_006229205.1 Suricata suricatta
GTAGCTGATTCTGACAGACCATCAAGCATGAGCTTCCTTATCCAACTTCTCTCTTTTTGGTAATTATGAGGAGCTTTCAGCCCAGCAGACTTTTTAATTCTCATCAGTGATTACGATAGAAATTAGAATTATGGACTCAGACTGCTTGAATTCAAATTCTGGCTCTACAATTTACTGAACCTCTCTGGGCCTGGATTCTTTCACCTTAAAAACGAGGATTTATAAATTAAACAAATAATGATTGAGCTGCATGTACCAAGCTCTGTTTTAAACATACCAAATGATTTAGCAGAGCCTTGAAGACCATTGAAAGGGCTTTAATTTTTATTCTAGATGAAATAGGAAAACACTAGAGGGTTTTGAGCAGAGGAAAGCCATATCTGACCATTTTTGTTTTCATTTTATAACAGCATTTTATTGAGATGCAATTCACATACCTATGTAATTCATCATTTTGTTTATTTATTTGTTTATTTATTTAACATTTACTTATTTTTGAGAAAGAGACCATGTGCACACCAGGGGAGGGGCAGAGAGAAAGGGAGACAGAGGATCCAAAGCAGAGCCCAATGTAAGGCTCAAACTCACAAACCATGAGATCATGACCTGAGCTAAAGTCAGATGCTTAACTGACTGAGCCACCCAGGCACCCCATAATTCACCATTTTAAAGTATAGTTCAGTAATTTTTAGTATGTTCACAGTGTTGTGTGATGATCACTACAATCTAATTTGAAAACATTTTCATCACTCTAAAAAGAAACCCTGAACCTATTAGCACTTACTTCCCATTCTCATTTCTCCTGCTCCTTGGCAACCACTAATCTACTTTTTGTCTCTACAGATTTATTTTACCAGGACATTTCATATAAATGGAGTCATACAGTATGTGGTCTTTTGTGATTGTGTTTTTTTCACTCAGCATAATATTTTTAAGATTCATCCATGTTGTAGCATGTATCAATATTTCATTTTTTCTTATTGCTGAACATTGTTCCATTATATGGATATGCCA
>NW_021856700.1:0-2007 GCF_006229205.1 Suricata suricatta
AGCCTGGACCCTGCTTCAGATTCTGTGTATCTCTCTCTCTTCTCTGACCCTCCATTGCTCGCACTGTCTCTCTCTGTCTCTCAAAAATAAATAAAAAGCATTAAAAATTTTAAAGAAAAAGAAAAAGAATATAAGATTACAAGTACAAACATAGATATGAAAATGAATATTTTTTAGATAAGAAAATAAGCTACAACAAATTAATGAGGGCTTGGCAATTCAAGTCCTTTTCCCCACTGAGATTTCTTCATGCTGTTTATCAGAAATACATACATTGGATTCTTACAGAATTACAAAGTTTTAATTGATTTTAACAAACTGGGGAAAGGTATAAGAAAAATGTACTTTCTCATATTTACTTATTCTTTATCTGTTAGATGTTAATAATGGCCAATGAAATATTCTTTCCCTATAATGGAAAAAGAAAGGCTGAGAATTAAATGACTCAAGAAGTGAAATTTTTGTACATGAAACCTACCAAAGGTTTGACCTTAGATATATATCTACATCTCTATCTCTATCTCTATCTCTATCTCTATCATCTATCTCTATCTCTATCTCTATCATCTATCTCTATCTCTATCTATCTCTATCTCTATCTATCTCTATCTCTATCTATCTCTATCTCTCTCTCTCTCTCTCTATCTCTATCTCTATCTATCTCTATCTCTCTCTCTCTCTCTCTCTCTCTCTCTATCTCTCTCTCTATCTCTCTCTCTCTCTCTATCTCTATCTCTATCTCTCTACCTCTGTCTATATTTATGTATCTTCCTTACAGTTGGGAAGTTTGGCCCACGGTGGGAGGATGGAGGGGAGGCTGCTCCTCTCCATCACTTCACATGTGCCTCTACCCTGTACTCAATGGCAGTTGTTGAAGCTGCTCCTGTCCCCTGCCTGGGCATATGAGAGCTCTTCTTACTGGATTTTATACCCTTGTGCCTGCATGTCTATAAACTTTGTGCAAAAAGCAAACCCTACTGTGTGGTGGCTGCTCTCTAAATGCATGTGGTCAGTTAGTTGGTATCTGTCTGATGTTTCTTCTCTGGAAATAAAGACGGCATATTGGTATATTGTTCTGGAGGTTTTTTTTTATCACAAATAAAAGAAAACTGAATAACAAAGAGGAATGATGTCACTTTTTTCTAAATTTTTCATGTTGGACATTTTATCTCTAGTAGACTATATTCCATGAGGGCAGGATATTTATTTTATTGCTTCCTACCCCTGGTCATTTAGCATAGAGTTCAATGTTTCAAATTGAATTACACGCTGATGTTCAGTAGAAATAACTATCTTCTTGATGCCTAAAAAATATATATTTTATATATATATGGTTTTTCTACCTGTGTTGATTAGGAGGATAGGCACATATTTATAGTCTGTAATTTTTATTTTTTTTTTCAGTGTTGTCTAGAGAGCTAATGACTTTTAAACTTTTTTTTTTTTTTAAAGCAACTTCTGTTGGTTTGACATTCTAATTTTCTTCCTGGACTGCATGCTTTGGGTATTGTTCTCCTGTTGTCAAAGTATTTTATGATTAGTCAGCTCTTATGTTTAAAGTTCAATTTACTTGATTATAAACAGAGTAATGTGGCTTAAAAGGAAATATATGTTCTCCGAAGTTTCAGACAAACAAACAATGAGGCTACATGTTTGCAACTGCATTTTCTTATGTGAGCAATTATTCTTTTAATTTCAGGCAAAAACCTTTAAACATGTCTGAATTTGGCAGTATAAGACACAAACACAGTTATGATACATATGCATTTGTTCATTTGTATAAGACTGGTGTTAGACAATTAGCTTTGTGACTGGGATATAGAGTTTAATATTTATTAGTGGTTAATATTACTAATATATAGCCATTTATTCTCAAATATGGACGTAGTTATACTGACTGTATACTTTTTAGACTTACAGAGATTATAACTCACAAATCAGTTTTAGCCCAAATTTCATTTAAATAATTTAAAAAAATTAGTTTTGAGAGACAGAGAGAGAGAGAGA
>NW_021856701.1:0-1014 GCF_006229205.1 Suricata suricatta
AAAGTTTTATTGAAACAGAGCCTTGTCCATTGGTTTATGCATCATCTATGGCTGCTTTTGTGCTGGGTGGCAGTGTTGAAATGCCATGTATCGTGACAGGGTTGGACTCCGCCTTGGGTCTGAGAGTCTACAAGGCAATAGAGCATGTCCTGAAGTTTCCACTATCCTCATTGGAAGACGCAAGGACCCCTGGGTCAAAGGGGCAGGCTCCCCAGCTCATCTCTCCCCTTGGAAAGGGTCAGGGCAGCAATCTTGACTTCAGAATCTTTATTGGAAAATAAACACCATTAATGTACAAGAAATCTCATCAAGGGTCCAGTCAAAACATCCCCGTGTGGAACTGATGCCATCCTAATGGGCTCCAGATGTCCTCGGGTCTCCGTGTCCCGGTGACCTGAAGGAGGGAAGCAGACCCTGGGGGGAGACACGTGGCAGGTTTGGAACTCAAAGAGCCATCCTGTCCAAGCCAAATTCTCTGGGTGGGGGGAGGTTTGGGGACCCCTTCACCTGGCCTCACCTGATGCCATCCCTCTGCCCTCAGAGACCTCTACAGCCCCCTTCTCTTGAGTTTATGGAATCGACCTGAGGAGATGCCAGCCTGGGGTGTCGTGACTCACCAGGCTTGGAGCCGAGGCTGAGCCTGGCCAGCAGAGGAGCTGGGGGCTAGGTCTAGGCCAAAGCCGGGCAGCCTGTGGAGACGATCTGGGAAGGAGCTGGGGGCCGGGGGGCCAGTGAGTGGTGGTGCAGGGGGCTGGGGAGAAGGGTCAGAGGCCAGAAAGGGAATTGGAAAGGCCACCCCAGAAATCGCTCTGTGGATAATTGTTTTTGAAGATGACTAGTCAAAACCACGCCCTTACATTTCAATCCCTGAGCTGACCCCCCTGGCCATCTGTCAGACCTCCCTTCTGGCCACACCTTGTCACCGCTGGGCTCCGGCCATCCCGACCTGCTTGCCGCCCCTGCCCCCGGGCCGCTACCACCACCTGGAGAACCTTCTCTTAAAACATCTGTGCC
>NW_021856702.1:0-1014 GCF_006229205.1 Suricata suricatta
TGGAAGCTTAACTAACTGAGCTGAGCCACCCAGGTGCCCCTAGGATATACTTTCAATTCCAACACTGCAATCGAAATGTGTATGCATAAAAAAATCAATGTATGACATAATCACTGTCTAGGTGACTTTTAAAAAGGGCGAGAGGGAGAAGCATGTATATCACTGGACACAACTCACCTGGGCAAAATATAATTTCATTTCCTTTCCAAGAAATTCAGTCTTATGCAGCTGGAGTCTGGCATCTGCTGCAGATAAGGGGTTGCTGAAGTTTATTCTGACTCGTTTGAAGCTCTTAAAATACTGGAAGGTGATATCCTTGTCATAGGTCCTAAAGAGGGATTCAAATTTGGCCTGCAAAGCAACAACAAAAATAAAAGGAGTTAAAATTTACCCACATAGAAGTCCTGACTACATTCCATTTCTATTTGAGGAAGGGAATTAGTGTCATTTCAAGAACACCTAACTTCTTTCTTGGAGGAGACAAAGCCAGCCTTTCCCCTTTGAGGAAGATTTGCTTTGGGCACTTTTAATTCGAATACAGGTGATTTTAGAAGACAGCAGGTAGGAGGCCTTAAATTCATTCAATCAGCATAACAATTACTCAGACACCTCTTAGAGTCTCAGAAACATTCTTTGGAAGTAGAAAAGGAGGGCATTCCAAGGAGGTCCAGTTTGGTCATTTGTCCCCCCTCCCCCCACACCCCCACTTTGGCTGACATTTCCATAAGTCCAGTAACCTTCCGTGGCCTAGCTAGCTCCACCCCACTGCTCAACGCAGAGGGCTGCTGTGTATACCAGATGCTTCTTTAGGGCTTAAAAACACTGGAACTCAATAGAAAAAAAAATTTGTTTGCATTGGGAAACATGAAGTTAACAAGAAACTTGCATTTCTCAGTGTAAAGGAAGAGGTGTAAAAAGAAATCTTCCTATTGTTTTCCTACTGGGTCTGTTACATTTTAACTCTCTAAAATAATACCGGTTTAAAAATTAATGTACTGTGAATGGACCCATTTC
>NW_021856703.1:0-1014 GCF_006229205.1 Suricata suricatta
GTGTCTTCCCCACCAACTGGGGAGATCCAGGGAGGCAGGGACCTGACCTCGCTTCTTCCCCGGGGGTGGCAGTGTTAGGCACAGGGTGAGAGGCCCAGATGTCCAGCACTGGAGAAATGGTTACATCTCCTGATCTCACTAGGTTTTCTGGACCCCCTGCTTGAGTTTCCGGGGGTTTGGGGGCTAGAGGGTGATATTCTTGACCTGGCGTCCATGTCTGCCTCAGAGCCTTTTCAGACTCCTTACGCACTCCCCCCACCGACACCCTTGAGCTTTGGTCTTTTCTCCAGGCCCCCTTGCCGTGGTGGGCACCAGGCCTGTCCTCACGCGGACCCCTTAGCCTGAATGCCCACTCTGCCCCCAACTCACTCTAATCCTCCTACCCCGTCACTTAATACCCTTTTCTCTGTGCAATGCCACTGTTCATCCTAAAACCCAGCTCCCACCTTGTCTGTGTCAACTGGGGTTCCTCCCCTCTTTATGCCTTTGGAGCAACCAGGCACCAGGAGGGGTTGTGTATGGAGTGAGTGTGCCCCCCAGAAATTCGTGTGTTGAAGTCCTGACCTGCTGTGTGGCTGGATTTGGAGACGGGGCCTCTGCGGAAGTCGGCAAGGGTGGGCCCCCGTCTGACCGGGACTGGCGTCCTTGTAAGAAGAGGAGTGAGAGCTGATGGGGGCCCCGTACACTCACCCGAGGGCAGGCCCTTCCCAGCACGTTGGACCCTGCCCTCCAGAGCTGCGGGAGGCAAATGCTGTCGTTGCAGCAGCCCAAGCCGACCCAGACCGTGGGAACAAGGCTCTGTCCACCCAGGCATTGTCGGAGCCTCGTGCAGCGCATAGTCCCGGTCTCTGATCCTGTGCTGCTGGCAGAGGACACAAATGTGTGTGTACCCTGCGGTTGTCACCCAGCGAGCCCCGGCCCCACTGCCTCTCCCTGTGACATCCAGGCAGAGTCTGCCCCTCGCCTTCCCACTGCTCTCAGCTCAGATACCTCCTGGGGGGGGCGGGGCGCTAA